>NC_056726.1:625269819-625319819 GCF_019279795.1 Protopterus annectens | reverse complement strand
AGTGTACAGTAAAATAAATGTTTTGTAACAAGCAGTAAAGCATGTGAATTTATTAATGATACCTTCATCTTATGCAAACTCACAGTGGTGCAACAATTAGTTTTACTTCCTCACAGTGATAGGGGTCCTTAGTTTGGGTCATAGCTGAGGTTCCTGTCCTGTGGAGTCCATATGTCCTACCTTTGTCCATGTGGGATTTTGCCATGGTCTCTCATTTCATCTCATATACCAAAGGCATGCTGGTAGGTGAAATGGTACGTGATTAAATTGCTTGTAAATGTGATGTGTCTGTGTGAATATGCATGTGTGTCCTGTGATGGACTGGAGTTCTATCCAGGCCTTATGCCTATTGATTGCTTGTTTAGGTTCCAGCTTCCATAAGCAAAGCATAAATTGGATAAAGCAAGTAATGAAAAGCAGGAATGATATAGCATTTATTTTTAATTTCTCCAAGTCTTTTTGGTTTCTAATACCATGATAGGAATGGACCCCATTCCTAAGTCAAAGTACGATTAAAGTTCATGAAATTAGTATTGTTTCAATCTTTGATGTTAGCCAGAAGTGCTCTTCGCAGCACCTGTGATGTGCCCAGTAATGACTCCTTCTGCAATTTGTACGGAGTTACATGTATTGGTAACATATCACAGTATGATTATAAATTCGTCTTTTGTAAGACCCTTTCCTCCTACTACTAGTGGAACTGTCTGATTATAGGAAACTATATACTTTGTCCAGTAATGTATTAGACATGATAAAATACATAGTACAAAGTGTACAAAATGTACATGTCACTGAAGAGTATTTCTTGTAATTTGTCAAAATTGTAATGTAACCGTGCATCATTTTTTTCTATTTTGTTGTGCTAACATTCATTAGTTCTCTTCACTTACAGACTTTAGGATGTAATACAGTAAATGTGTGTAATCCAAATTAAAACATGCTGCTCAGTCTTTATTTACATGTATGCTTTCATTACAGATATTTCTTCAATTTGTTTTGTGAATAAGACTGACATTTACTCAGAAGGAAAGGCTCACTAGACAAGCATACTCCTACCACATACTTGCAGGATACAAAACAAACTGTTAGCCCAACCTTGATATACCAATGCTAAAGTGAAAGTTGGCACCATGTAAAAGAGCTGGAATGAAACTAAACAGCAAGGATCGGCATGAATACATGACAAGAGATGAACAATGAAGGATTTAATGTCTGTTAGGCATTAGCTGCCATTGCTAGACTTTTAAGGTGCAAAACTAACAAGACTGTAAAATATGTTTAGCACCGAAGGATAATATTATTATCATCATGTTTTATGAATGTTGCTGCACTGCGGCAAGGTCTGCAAGTTTTATGCTGATTTTTATTTCTGTTATTAAAGAAGTGACAGAAAAATGTTAGTAGTGCAGCTAACAGGGAATGTAGCCTGTTTAGCATAATTGTACTTTTCTGAAGTGTCTCCCTCAAGGTTAGCTTTGACAGTGCTAAATATAGTGTTCTGTTGTATTGTTTCAGGGTAGCAGAAAACTAACAAATGGAAAGTCAGTTACAGTGAAACAGTAAAAAAGCATAAGTGCAGAACTGTATCATTTAAATTTGTCTGTTTGTTACAGAACCCAAGGACAAAATAAGAAGCGGTGTGTGTGTGTGTGAATGAGTGGGGAGGGGTGTATCACCTCTCCCACCACTAGCAGCTTTGGTCACTTTCTCTTACATTTTGTTAACAAAATTCAGCTCCCGCAGGGTAAGAATACCACAGATGAAGATAAATTAGTGTAGTTTGGTTGCAGTGAATGATATGGATTACTCAGTTTTAGCGCATAATGTCAGCATCATGTTTGTAGAACATGACGACCAACCTTACTGCCTGTGCATCATTTACACTACATGACGACCAACCTTACTGCCCATGCATTACTTACACTACACGAGGACCAGCCTTACTACCTGTGCATCATTTACACTACCTGACGACCAGCCTTACTGCCTGTGCATCATTTACACTACATGATGACCAACCTTACTGCCTGTGTATCATTTACAGTATATGATGACCAACCTTAGTGCCTGTGCATCATTTACACTACACGATGACCAGCCTTACTGCCTGTGTATCATTTACACTATATGATGACCAACCTTACTGCCTGTGCATCATTTACACTACATGATGACCAGCCTTACTGCCTGTGTATCATTTACACTACATGATGACCGACCTTACTGCC
Source organism: Protopterus annectens (assembly GCF_019279795.1). NCBI lineage: Eukaryota > Metazoa > Chordata > Ceratodontiformes > Protopteridae > Protopterus > Protopterus annectens. The sequence continues at coordinate 625,317,591 of NC_056726.1, read as the reverse complement.
TGTGCATCATTTACACTACATGATGACCGACGTTACTGCCTGTGCATCATTTACACATGATGACCAGCCTTACTGCCTGTGTATCATTTACACTACATGATGATCAACCTTACTGCCTGTGCATCATTTACACTACATGACGACCAACCTTACTGCCTGTGCATTTACACTACATGATGACCAACCTTTCCGCCTGTGCATCATTTACACTATATGATGACCAGCCTTACTGCCTGTGTATCATTTACACTACATGATGACCAACCTTACTGCCTGTGCATCATTTACACTACATGACGACCAACCTTACTGCTGTGCATCATTTACACTACATGACGACCAACCTTACTGCCTGTGCATTTACACTACATGATGACCAACCTTTCTGCCTGTGCATCATTTACACTACATGATGACCAGCCTTACTGCCTGTGTATCATTTACACTACATGATGACCAACCTTACTGCCTGTCCATCATTTACACTACATGACGACCAGCCTTACTGCCTGTGTATCATTTACACTACATGATGACCAGCCTTACTGCCTGTGCATAATTTACACTACACAATAACCAACCTTACTGCCTGTGCATCATTTACACTACACAATGACCAACCTTACTGCCTGTGCATCATTTACACTACACGATGACCAGTCTTACTGCCTGTGTATCATTTACACTACATGATGACCAACCTTACTGCCTGTGCATCATTTACACTATGTGCTTCTCTCCATGAATGGATTAAACAAGTCTAACATTAATTTCTAGTAAAATACAAGATATCACATGAAAATCAGAAATACAAACCTAAGCCATTGAAGCTGATGGAAATTAAACTTTTTATTCCTGCAATTTTGCTTCTCTTTACTTTGCTTATATAATACATAGCCATCTTCTCTCTTTTGTCCACACAATTAAAGTTCTTTCACTGTCTAATGAGTATTCCAAACCATACTCAATTTTTGAAACAGTTACCTAAAATAGTATTTTCTGAATATGTTCAAACTCCTCACCTACACTTCAGTTCAGCATGATTTCCATTTCAAATTACCCAACTGCATGTTAAAGCCTGCTGGATACACAGCAAATCCATGTTGGTGTTACTGAATTCATTGTGAATAAAAGTAGGTGACCAACAAAAAATGCTCTCAGTGATGATCCAAAATATAGTATAACAGAATGGGGAACAGAATATGGATTTGGACCAGGAGAAACTCTGGAGTTCTAATACTAGTAACAGTCAAAAGCAAATAGAAGTCTGATAGTAGGATCATAGGTGGTTTCTAAGCTAACGGCCCCAAGGCCCTTACAAACCTAACTAAGTTCAACCCGTGTTCCCAAGAGTGTCTGATTCAAGCAGACACTAAAATCAGCACCTATTGCCCCTGTACAAGAGGGACACCAGCAAAACCCCTGGGGTGAATTTCCAGTTACAAATCCAATTGCCCTACTTATACTTAAATAGGTCCAATGAGGGGTTTTATTTGATAGCTAAGTTTTAGCAATATGACATAATAGCTTAGTGACTTAGAAATTCTTAAAAGTTTAAAGCACATACAACATAATTCCAGATACTTCTGTTTAATACTACGTCTTTGTACTTCTTTGTTTATTTAGTTGCTCACTTAGTTTGCACCTATTAACTGGGAATATCAAATGAGGAAGTTTCTATTATTAGAGCAATTTTTGAAAATGAAGTGATACTTCATTTTTCACTTGTATACTTTTATGTTTCTGCCAGTTTTTAGCTATAGATTGAAAGTATAGCAAATAAAATAAACTAATGCAGGAAGACCCAGAGTATAAGGATTTGCCCTATCTGTGGATATTTCTCTGAACTAAAAGCAGAGATGTCTCAATTAAGAACAGAGCTAACCAAAATGTAAGGACTGCTCTCCTACCGAGGGGCAATGAAGGTCACTATCACTGCTCCAGATGGTGCAAAAATAATGACCTTTTGATCACAGAGGGCCATGAGAGGGCCGGAGCAATGAAACAATGATATATTCCACCAGATTTACTTCTCCACCATTTCTGAGCTGTCCTGGGAAAGTTGAATCCTCATAAATATGCATCATCTGTGGAGACCAAAATGATTACTGTGAACATTAACATAGAAACATCAAAAAAAGATTTGCGATATGCTACCCAGAGCAGAGGTAAGCATCTTTTCTTGAATGAAGCAGTAATTTTAATGGTAGAAGTAGAGGTCAGATGTGAAGGAGATATAACCTTTGGTCAGGTTTCATGCCTAGAAGAGATGGGGAGAAAATGATCAGGCTCACAGGAGGAAGTGAATAGGATGGGGCACCAGACCATGATAGGGGTAATGGTTAGGTACACTGCATCTTCAGAATGAGTAATGGTTGAACATCTTAGTGCACAGTTTTGACTTAAATGTAGAGGGTGGATCAGTTTGGAGAGACACAAGCCCATGTTGCTATTGAGGTTTTGTTTTGTCTTTCACAAGCCTGGGAATGCTTGGTTACAGGTTTATGTCTTTGCTTAAAATGCATTTAAATTAAATATGAGTGCACAGTAAAGAATACAAAAAATTCTTAGATTCCTCCATTGAAGCATCAAAGTAATTAGCAAGCCAGAGCTAAATAGTGGTAAAATTCAGGATACTACACATAATAGGATAAAGCAAAAAAAAAAAAAAAAACTGGCACATCAAAAGAAAAGTTGAAGGTAATGACTACAATGCCATAGTCTGTGCAAAAATGTACCTAAACAAATGGCCTTAAGATGTGGTGGTAGTAAAAGAGCCAAGATATACATAATGCCGTGGCTGGGCAGTAAACATACTACACTACACAGTCTGTCGGAGAGACTGAGTACTTAAAATAGGAAGACTATATCTCTCCAAATAACAGAAGGGATCAAAACAACAGAATAAAAGTGCATTACAGTTGACCAATGTCAATGTGACCAAAGAGCAGCGGTGTTGCAGTGGATAGCATTGTCACCTCACAGCAAGACGTTCTCCCATTTGATTCTCAGCTGGGGCACCTTCTGTGTGGAGTCTGCATGTCCTCCCTGCGGTCGAGTGATGTTTAAAGACATGCAGGTAGGTGCGTGCATGAATGGGTGTGCCTTCTTTGAAGGTTGGGCATCGGGCTGGCAACTCGGCAGCATAAAAAAATCCACTGCCAATCATTAGTGGACTGGAGGTCTGCTATGGCGACCCCTAACCAGGAAAAGCCAAAAGACATTAGTTTGGCAGTTTATCAAAAAAGGAAAATCATGAAATTACCACAGGAGGAAAGCGTTTAAAAATATCCTAATGCCTATTAGACTAGAGGACCCAAGGTGACATGAATTCACAATATATAAAAATCAAGCTATGCATACATGTTTGAGTTCTTTGACTGGGTAAGCAGAGAAGCAGATTAGAAAGAGCTTCGGAGATTATTATCTATTTAAGATACAGTGTAGCAAGACATTCAACTATGTTTTAAATAAAAGTTAGTGAACGAATTAGACAAACATTAGTGTGATCCCTACTATGGCATTGAGTTAAATCATCTGGTAGATAAAAAAACATAGGAAATTGAGTAAATAACATTCATTTAGATGAAAGGATGCTGATTGTTGGCAGGGGAATTAGATTCCCTTCTGGGTTGGTCCTTCTCAATGTCTTGTTCACTGAACATGCTGAAGGCCAAGAAGGAACTCATAAATACCTGTGAGATAAACATCACTAGCATTAGCCCATTTGAAACTACGGCAGGCAAACATCTCAAGACTTTTATCAGTTTGGTCATGCCTATTAGCAAGTTAGTTTACCAAAACGTAGATGTCTTCACTTTTTCCCTAACTGTTTACCCAGAGAATACCCCTTCATTATTACATGTGCAGCCAACCCATCTATCAATCTCCCAAGCAAAGTGAAGGAACATGCATGAAAGCTTGGAGAATAATTGTCTGCTACCAGTTCCCGGGCACAGTTATTTACATAACAAAGTGGAGAATACACATGATGAGGAAGCAATTTTTTTAACTTGCTTAGAAAAAGCTGATCCTGGAATTTCTCTGGATAGTAGCAGGTAAGTAAATTTTTTTTTTTTTTAAATTTTGGCAGGGTCAAACCAGATACTATGGGTAGCAATTGGTCCATGACTGATTGACTTACTTCAACAATTGGCTAAGCTTCTGGTGTCATTCCAAATGGATCCAGTATCTGTCTGCCTGGGATGACATGATCAACAGACCACGATGCATTGCCAGAGATGGCCTGCACTTCTCACCCTTGGGATTCCGGATACTGGCTAAGGCTCTTGCCACCCCTATAGTGCCTTTTTTAGGCAAGGTTCAAATGACAAATTCACCACTGTAACAGGTACAAGCAAGCAAAATCTGAGGGCAATGCTACTCAATGCTAGAAGTCTAAACCTCAAAATGCATTCACTCGAGACACTCCTTAAAATGGAGAACATCGACATCTGTGCAATGACAGAGACCTGGTTCATGGCTCCAGGGAGCACCCCTGCATTACCAGGCTATAATTCATACCACATCTTTTGGCCACCTAACCTGGACCGAAACACTAAAGGCGGAGGCCTGTCCATATTCATTAAGGATATCCAAACCTCCAGGCTAGATGCTCAGCATAATGCATCCTAGATTATCCAAGTGCAACTAACTCTGGGCAAGACCACAATCCAAATTGCTATAGATCTCCCACCATGCCCAGGGATTCCCAATCCTCATTTCTTGATACACTGGAAAATGATTGATTTCAACTACCCTACCATTAACTGGGAAAACTACTCATATACCAACTCTTTTGCTCAACGTTTTCTGGAATTCATAAATTCCAATGCCTTGGATCAACTTATCCACACCCCCACCAGGGGCAGCTATATCCTAGACCTGGTCATTACCAACATGGGTGACTGGTGTTCCACACCAGAGGTCAATTCCTCATTGGTCAGATCTGACCACAAGCTAATCACCCTAGACATCCACATCCCGCCCCCACCCCCATTAGGGAAACCACCGTAAAAAATTTCTCCAAAGCCAATTTCACACTTCTTAAGACAGAAGTGGCAAACTTCATGACACCCATGCAGTTGGACAATAGAGGTACAACTGCTGAATCCTACACAAATGCACTTTATAAGCACTTACCAAGCGCATGGATCGTGCTATCCCTAACAGAACCAAGATACTATCCTCCAATAAAAGGAAGCCAATCTGGTGGTCCCCTGCCATAAACAAACTCTACAACAGAAGAAAGAAACTGTTGCAAAAAAGAGTAAAATCCCATGACTGGAGGAGCTCCCTGGTCAGCCTCAGTAAGAAGCTGAGATCCCTCATAAAATCCTCCAAAGCTAGTTACAAAAACAAAATCACCACTGATTCTAAAGACAGCCACAAAGCATTCTATAGTGATGTCAAGAAACTCAATGGCAACACTCAGATCTGCTCTGAGTTACAGCACAATGGCACTAAATATACAGAACCAACTGATATTGCCAACATCCTGGCAGATAGGTTCAGTGCTAACTTTACCCCCCTCTCACCCCCTAAAGGGCCCATCTCTGTACTGGAAAAATGCAATGTTCCTGTAATCATGACTGCACAGGTAAAAACCACACCCTCCAAAGCCAAGAACACAGCATCCACGGGACTGGACAACATCCCAGGCTGCTTTCTACATAAGCTGCAGAATGAACTGGCACCCCACCTAAGCATAATGTTCAATCATAGCCTCACCTCATGCTTTGTGCCCACTGAATGGCACACAGCGACGGTTATCCCACTCCACAAAGGGGGAGCCACCATGGACGCCAGGAACTACCGCCCCATTAGCCTAACGGCCTGGTCTGCAAGGCCATGGAATGTATCATCGTGGATCTTATACACAAAGACATTGATAATCACCAAACTCTGGACCCCACCCAGTTCAGGTTTGTAAAAGGCAGATCATGTCTCCTAAACCTGATAGACTTCTTTGACGCAGTCACCAAACCCGTAGACGAGGGTAAGGTGGTTCACACAGCCTATCTAGATCTTGCCAAGGCTTTTGACACCATCCCCCACTCTGGAATTATAGATAAACTCACTAAACTAGGTATAAATCTCTATGTCACAAGATGGGTTGCCAACTGGCTCACTGACAGAACCCACACTGTGAAAGTAGCAGACTCCAAATCTGATTTCAGACCAGTGACAAGTGGAATACCACAGGGTTCAGTCCTGGGTCCTCTCCTGTTTGGTATCTACTTTTCTGAAGTACAGGCTAACACAGAAGGTCTTTGGCTAATTAAGTTCGCAGATGACTACAAACTAGGAGCCATAATCAAAACTCCTAACAATGTGGACATCCTACAAAAGGGCCTTGTGGAGACAGATGCCTGGTATCAAAGCTATGGCCTAAAGTTCAATGCCAAAAAGTGCATTGTCATCCCCTTTGGTAAAAACTCTGTATTCATGAGCTACCACATAGGTGGTAGTCTACTTAACACCAAAAGTGTGATAAGAGACCTTGGGACACAGGTGGACAGTAGTCTCTCCTTTGATAATCACATTGCCACAGTAGTCAGGGAATCCAAGTGGCTCACCTCATCACAAAAGGTTTCTCATCCAGGAAAAAAAGAGGTCATTGTTCCCCTCTACTCGTCACTCATTAGACTCATTATGGAGTACAACACCCCTTTTGGTATGTACCTCACAAGACATCTACAACAACTGGAAAGGCCATAGAAATACCTCACAAAGAGGATTACCAGCCTCAAACAGATGCCCTACACAGACCATCTCAAAAAAACTCCAGCTTTACTCTGTTGCATATCGCCTACTCAGAGGCGATCTATGCCTAAAATACAAAGCTATGTCAAACCCAGAGCTGTTGGACATGCTCCACTTAATGAAATCCCAATCCCTCCGAGCTACACACTCTAGGGACCTAAACCTTGTCACTACATAAACAGAACATGCTGGAGGGATAGATTTCTGTCCCAGGGACTTCTCATACTCTGGAACAAACTACCTATCTATATCAAACAAAGCTCATCATTAGCACTCTTCAAGAAAAATCTTGATGATTGGATGGGAAATAGGAAATTCACCCCGGGGATCACCTCTGTGGCTCTTCTCGATAATTTTCTTGGGTGGCAAAAGCCAGGGTGCCTTTTTGGCTAGGCTTATATGGGCTCTAGGGCCAATAGCCTCGTACCTACCTATGAACCTATGTAGATGAAATTATAGTTCCTGCTCTGCTGTTTGACATTGTACTGTTGGCTTTGTAGGACTAATGTGTATTTCAGTGAAGTAAGCTGTAATAAACGTTGTGACTACTGTTTCTGTGCAATGTAGCCACTATTATTTCTTTTTATCCTGGTAGGGTCAGTTCAGTCCAGATGCTTCAGGTAGGCAGAGGGTATGGGGGCTATTTGTGGATGAAATGTGACCCTACCATTTGCTGTTGTAATTCTGTCTTTACAGGAATAATTTGTTATTTTAGATGAAGTAAGATGGAATACAAGCTGTGATTTCTGTTTGTGTGAAAAAATACATTAATGTAACCACTGTTTTATGTATTTATTTATTGTTTAAACCTGGCATGCTCAGCCCAGGTACTGTAGACAGAAATATATATGGGGGCTGTCTATAGATGAAATTAATTAGAGCATCTTCTGTGTGGCGACATGCGTGAATGGGCGTTCCTTCATTCAAGGTTGTGCGTTAGGCCCGGCAAGCCAGCACGTAAAAATCTACTGCCAATCATTAGCGGACCAGAGTTCCGCTGTGGCGACCCTTAACCGGGAAAAGCCGAAGGACACAACAACAACAACACAACATTAGCCCTCCTGCTTGCTGTTATAATTATTACTTTGTAGGACTAATGCACATTTTTGTAAAGCAAGCTGGAGTACTTGATATTCACAATATTTGTCAGGGGGTTGGGTTTGGTATAATGGGTAAAGTGTTTACCTCACAGATATAAAGTACAAGGTTTGATTCTCACCTTTGAAAAAAAAATGCTAAGCTCAAATAGCCCACAAAGACAGTTAACCTAGCACTCACCTGTGAGACAAAATGCATTAATGATAACATTAATGCATTTTGTCTCACAGGTGAGTGCTAAGCTCAAATAACCCACAAAGACAGTTAACCTAGCACTCACCCGTGAGACAAAATGCATTAATGTTACCATTTTTTTGGTTTAGTTATCCTGTCAGGATGAACACATATACTGTGGGTAGGCAATGGGTGTGGGACTGCCTGTGGATTAAATGATTTACCTTATTGTTTGCTGTTCTAATTTTAACTTTGCAGAACTAATGTATATTTGGGTGAAATAGGCTGGAATACAAACTATTACTGCTCCTGTGAAACAAAAAAATACATGATATAGTCTTTCTATCCTGGCAGGGTCAACAAATAACTAACTAAAAATAAAGTTATTTTTTATCCTGGTGGGGCCACCCCAGATACTTTCTGTGGAAGAAACAACTGGCCTTCCTGATTGCTATTTTAATTCTGTTTTTTGCAAGATTAATATGTATTTGTTTGAAGCAAGCATGAATACGTTCTGCAATTGCTGTACTGTGAAAAAAATACATTAATGTATTTTTTATCCTGTCAGGGTCAAAGCAGAGACTTTAGCTAGGTTATGGTTATGGTTATGGGGTCTGTTTGTGAATGAAATTATTGTCCTTGCCATTTTGTTTTTGCAAATTCTAGCTTTGCAGGGCTAAGGTGTATTTGGGAGAAGTAAGATGGAATGCAAGATGTGATGTCTGTGTGTATGAAAAAATACATTAATGCAATAATTATTTTATTTTTCTTTTAGCCTGTCGGAGTCAGACCAGATTAAAAAAAATAGGCAATCGGTATGGGGCTGTCTGTGGATGAAATGACTGTCCACTGGTGTTTGCTGTTGTAATTCTAACTTTGCAGAACTGAAGTGTACTTGGGTGGAGCAAGAAGGAATACAAGTTGTGATTAGTGTTTCTATGAAACAAAATGTACATTGATGCAACAATTATTATTTGTTTTTACCATGGAAGGGTCAGACCAGATACTTCAGGTGAGCAGTGGGTAAACGAACTGTCTGTTGATGAAATGAATGGCCCTGAACTGTTAGAAGACATTTTTCTGCTCTGCTAAAGAAAGTGTTTTGTCTTATTTTTTGCACAAATTAAATGGAATTTTTACTGATTCACCCATAAGTTTGTGCTTCTGGTTTATATTTGATATTGCATGACATAAAAGTAGTTTTGGGTTACATTTCTCTGTAATATGCTACAATTGTTACATTTGTTTTCATATATTACATATAATAGAACTGAGTTTTTGTTTTGGGGATTACTTCATAAAGTATTTCCTTAAGTTGTTGAGTTTTTTTAAGTTAATCACAGTTTTGACAGAAATCATTACAAAATTGCTTGCTTTTACTGTGGAACCTGCTGTGGTGATATCATCTTCACTGTGACTCTTTACTGGGCTGTCATAATGCATATGCAAACTATGCTGCTATGGAAGGGGACTGTGACATTTCGTGGGTAACCAAATCTCACCCAGGTATGCCTTGAAACATCTGGTGCTGTTTGTAAATCTGTTGTATGCTGGATGTGATTACCTGCCTCCACTAACACAGCCACTGCACAGTGCTGTACAACAGAACGTATAGTGCCACAACCACTGCACAATGTTGTACAATGGAATGTATAGTGTCACAGCCACTGTGCAATGCTGTACAATGGAATGTATAGTGCCACAACCACTGCACAATTTTTTACAACAGAATGTATAGTGCCACAGCCATTGCACAATGCTATACAACAGAATGTATATTGCCACAGCCACTGCACAATGCTGTACAATAGAATTTATAGTGCTGCAGCCACTGCACAATGTTGTACAACAGAATGTATAGTGCCACAACCACTGCACAATGTTGTACAATGGAATGTATAGTGCCACAGCCACTGTGCAATGCTGTACAATGGAATGTATAGTGCCACAGCCACTGTACAATACTGTACAATAGAATGTATAGTGCCACAGCTGCAGCACAATGCTGTACAACAGAATGTATAATGCCACAGCCACTGCACAATGCTGTAAAACAGAATGTATAATGCCACAGCCACTGCACAATGTTGTACAACAGAATGTATAGTGCCACAGCCACTGGACAATGTTGTAAAACAGAATATATAGTGCCACAGCCACTGCACAATGTTGTACAACAGAATGCATAGTGCCACATCCACTGCACAACGTTGTACAACAGAATGTATATTGCTGTCTTTTCACACATGTTGTCAGAGCATGTTAAGGTGATCTTTCAACAGACCCTGATACTCAGTGTTCCTCTGCTCTGCTGGTGTACTTTCCAAACTGCACCGCCCCTTTCTGCAGATTCCTGGATCTGCTACAGATAACGACTGCAAGTAGAACCTTATCAACTAATCTCTAACTAACTCCATTAAAAAAAATACTAAAACCAGCCAAATTTCACAGCAACAGAAATAAAAAAATACTATATTGAAGGATATAGGGGTTTTCAGAAAAACTTGCGCTAAGTAATGCAACTGGATTAGTGTGATGTGGGCCTGGAGCTAGTATAATGCTAATGTGCTAGGGAATGGGCTACAGAGTAAATTAATGCAGCTATGTTAGTGGCAATCATTGTGGTATTGCAGCGGCCATGCTGTGAGTGGTCATATTACCAAAGAGAGAAACAGACAGAGACAGAGAGGCTCAAGAAGGTTTTTGTTGTATGAATTCACATGTGCAACAAATTGTCTAATGGTTGCAGAAATGACACTGTGCAGCAATGGCACTGTGAACAGGCTGCACAACCCTACCACACCAAAGTGTGGTAGCATAGTGCATGTGCAAGAAGGAAGGTGGGCATATGGAAAGCAGGAGCAGACAAACAAATATACAATGCAGACAGAGACTGGCATGACAGATGTGAACAATAGGGAGGGGAGTGCAGAGATATAGACAGGCAGAGGGAGGACATCTGGTGATTAGGAGGATTGGACAACAGACAAGATATGGAGAGTGGCACATATGGAAGAGGAACAGAGTGACCAGGAATGGGTAGATATAGAGGGCCTGCCTGACTGACACAGACAGCAACTCACCCAGATTTCTGTCACCTCCACAGCTAAAATCAATGTTAGGCACCACCTCCTGCGCCAAACCTGACTGACAAGATATCTATAACTATCTCATCACACTGTCCACTCCTTATCTCATTTTCTCCCTCTCCTCAGTGTTATTAATACTCAAAAGAAAAAAAAAAGAAAAAAAAAATATATATATATATATATATATATATAAGAAATCTCATTTGTTCATAACTATTATTTAATATGTGCACAGTACTAATTTCATTTTTCTCGCAGTGATCAAAATGCTTGTGCGTTTTTCTTTTTGAAACTGTATCTACTAGAAAACTATACTGAATACTTCTTTGCATACATTAACTAGTTGATGTGTGTTTTGCATCTTGCTATATGTATACTCTTGTATTATATATTTTGCTTATATTTCTGTGGAGCTTTTCTCCCAGGGCCTCTACTGAATAAGTAAATAAATACTGTCCTGACAGATGTGGCCATCCAGCAGTGAGACTCAGTACAAGGAGGTGTTTCATGGTGTCAGTGTAGGCATCCACCTCAGTCATGATTAACTATCATATCTGTCACACAATTATCCAGTGAAACCCCCTCCTGACCATTATCAAAGGAGGAGCCTCTGGCCTTTCCTGAAAGGTGGCCACAGAGGTCAGCAGTGAACCCTCCAGGTGATCTTCCACAAAGCGATCTTCATCCATTTGCAGAGATTGATCTGGAGCTGCTGATGTTCTAACAGCAGGCACATTTGGCTGGTGCATACACTGAAGAAAGAGGAAACAAAACTAGAAAATGTATCACAGATTAATACACGTGCACCTGGGAAACCTGTTACATCTCTTTATGCAGGCCACACAGTTTAATGCAATCTCATATCCTTGGTTGCTGCAAGGCAAAAAACAGACACCAGTGAGTAAAACTATCCCTAACAATGGAAGGCAGTGACAACAACATGTGCTATTCAAAATGTAGAGTGCCAGACCCTATAAGACAATGATTACAACACTAAGTTGACTATCGCTTCGTAACCTGTACCTCCCATTAAGGCGGTAGGTTGGGGTGGTGCCTCCAGAGATTGCTGTATGAGTGCCAGCACTGCTGACCAGATTAATTTATGCCAGTGATATCACACAACACTCTGACAGGCTGCTGCCAGAAATCAGTCTTTACATGGGGGCCACTGTACTGTCCTTTCAGCCACTATCTGTAGTCCTTGTGCAGCAATTGGTGAAATATTTTCATCTCATGACTGTAACAGGTGGGAGCCATGGTGCAACAAGTGCTGAAGAGACCAAGTCTACTCTGCAGGTCAGAATGGGGAGAAAAACAGTAGCCCTATGCTCATAGCCACTCATACTGGATATCAAGTGATGAGTACCATCAAGCAACAATGTTGCATGATGGAAAGTGTCATTGTTACAGCATGTGGTGCTACAAGCTTTGTAGTGCCTATGCGTGTGTGCTGTCTGCACATGACCTCCTAGTTTGGGCATGGACAGAAAGAAACATGGTAGCACTAAACAAAATCTGGATAAAGTGACACATCATGATAGGGAAAAACCCAAAAATAGGGACATATTTTAAATATTGCTCTTATAAACTTCGAATTTAACTAGAATAACAAGTTATGTATTAATATGCATTTTCTGAATGATATGAAGTTTGAAACTTAAATGTCTATCATTATTTAGTGACTTCAATCCTTAATGATTTGCCAGAAATTTTATGAGGAACAGACCAAAAATATCAGGCAAAAACCTGGATGTTCTTCATAGATCTGAACAGTTGAGAGCTATGCATGGCTGTTACACATCACATTATAATAGTGAATCAGAAACATTTGAGCTAAAGCACCACATTTGTATAATTACTGTTATTTATTTGTTTGTTATTGTCTTTATTTTTATTCATTTATACTTTATGGAGCACGTTAGTCCCAGTAAGCTCATGACCTCATTTCAGGGGAGACAGGAGGTAGGGAAAATTTGGTCAGGGCATTGGGGAACTTAACTTTCCCTACTCTTTTCAGTAGGTGCAATGAGGATTTTTACATCCACCTCTGCTACCACCAACTCAAGCAGATGGGACTTCAGCTTAACATCTCATCTGAAGGACAAAGCATTACTTGATCACAATGATCCTTTTAGCACAGTCAAAGAGCCATTGCCATATTGTGTGAGACCTCATTGTTATGAGCTGCTTAGGAAGTGGAATATAATGCATAACAGAGTGCACTGCCATATAGGACCTTAGGACTGTAGGATCCACAAAGGCATGAAATGAAGCAAGAAGAACAGATACTGAGTACTGGTCTGTGTGGGGTAGCATAATGCAGATCATAACAAGTAACTTTCATTATGGGGAGCTCATTCTGACAGGAACCAGAGAACAAGATCAAAGCAGGTTACAGTCATGCAATGTGTGTGTGTGTGTGTGTGTGTGTGTGTGTGTGTGTGTGTGTGTGTGTGTGTGTGTGTGTGTGTGTGTGTGTGTAAGGTGTGTGTGTTGGGGGGGGTCAGTTCACCCATAGGCCTCAAAACATGCTACATGGGATATGAGACGTCCTATACGTAGATCACACCATGTGCTGTCAGCACTGTACTAAAAGAAGACAAGCTGTGGTAACATGCTGATTGTTGGAGTCAGTATGACACAGGGTTTGAATGGTGATGGCATATTAGTAGACATGCCTGTTGACACTCAGTGGGGTCAGAGAGAGAGCGATGTACTGAGACACTAGTGACATGGCTGGCAAGGACAACCTCATATTCAAACATCATATAGTGGCAGTGGTCAATAAAGCCTTTTATTTGGTTCATCTCATAAGTAAAGGGATTGCATCCAGAAAAAAGAAGCTTATTACCTCTCTATACTCCTCCCTCATTAGACCAATAATTGAGTATAGCACCCCATTTGGTATGTACCTCTCCAAACATTTGCACCAACTGGAAAGGTCACTGAGATATCTCACAAAGAGAATCGATGGACTCCAACACCTGCCCTATGAGGATAGGCTCAAATCACTATTACTCTATTCGGTATTATACAGATTGCTCAGGGGTGATATATGTCTCACCTACAAGGCAATCTCGGACCCTGCCCTACTAGAGATGCTCCATATCCATAAGTCTAACTCCTTACGCATTACCTGCTCAAAAGGTCTGAATCTAATATGTGACATCAACAAAACCTGCTAGAGAGACAGGTTTTTCTCCCAGCGGCTGCCCCATCTCTGGAATAGACTTCTCATACATGTCAAACAGAGCACCTCGCTGACACTCTTCAAGCAAAACCACAAATTTGTCCCAAGGGTTCCACCTCTGTCCCTCATTGACAGGGGCAACAGGTGCTGACTGAAGTTTCTTTTTGGGATAAACTCTTGACTAGGCTTGTAAGGGCCCCTAAGCCATTAGCCTAGTAACCTCCTATGATCCTCTGATCCTATGACCTAAGTTTAAGGTCACAAGTCAGGCATACAGAGATGGCACACAATGTTCGAGTGACAGCACGGCTATTCCCATTGTCCATGGCTGCCACCAACCTTATATATGAACACACTCATGGATGTAGCCAATGATTTTTGGCCTCCGTTTTGGGTACACCTCACTGGGTCCTATTGTTCTGTGCTATCCCATAGTCTATGGACGTCAATACTTAGACATGGTTGTTCATGGGATTGTGGATGCTGACCTTCTACTGCCTCCTCACATGAGGGTCATAGCAGAATTCCCATAAACATAGTTGACTTGTTGCACTATCAGTAGGACAGAATACCTCCAGTCCTTATACCACAGGGCCAGCAGGACACCAGATCAGTGCTTGTATCTTTGAAGCTCCACACCAGCACTGGAGGATGTGATCCTTCACTACAGCAAACCTTCAACCAAGTGTGAGGTTACTACATCCAGCTCCCATAACCCTTACAGTTATGGTAGTATTGCTGCTCCCTATGACTATGCCCCAACCCACCAGCTCCACTTGTACAAATAATGGTGACTGCACCCTTCCCACCCATCTGGCCTGCTTGTATATAGTAATGTCTGATGCAAAGCTTGACCAGTCTGTGCACTGTACAGCCTGGATATGTTAGTGCATCCATTAGTTTTATTTTGTGCTGTCCATGTCATGGGTTATAGCTGTGGGCCAGATGCTGCCTCTTTGCCAGTGCCACTATATACTGTAACCACCAATACCTTGCAAGGAGTGCCACTACACCCAGTTCCTTCAGTGACCTCTGACATCTGATTCATACTTTGCTTCAAACACAGGTCTGTTTGGCAGTACTATGATGTTCCCATGTTGTAATTCCTTCCATAAGACAATATTGTTTAGCATGGTACTGACAACAAACATTGAACCTTAGTTCTCTGGTGCATACTGCAGTGTTCCACCAGATGTATCCAAGCAACAAAGGTGAGCCTCCTTGTATCCAAACACATGTTTGATGATTTTCTGTATCTCTGACAGTGCACGTGTTATAGACATCTCTGTTGTCATCTTCGGACTATGGATGATGGCTGTCATCCACATTTCCAAGGTATATTCTGTATCACCTGCAGCACACAACAGTGAATAATATTATGAGTGGCTTGCTGGCTCCATTAATGGGAAAAGCATATCCAGGTCTATGTGGATGGAAATATGTGTGCCTACTAACTGGCTGACCCTGTGGGAAGTCACCCTGCTTGAAAGCCAGACATAGGTTACACATATACCACATAATGGAACTGGTGCAAGATTTGCAATGCCAGTGGCTATAAAATTCTCAACATTTCGGCAGTAGAATGCTGACAAGTCTCCCTAGCAAGGATGATTAATGCTACACAAACCTCTGCATACACTGGAGTAGGCATTCCATGCATCCCTCTTGATGTCTTATGAGGGTGGCCTGTATCTACTAACGCCCATGTCATGACTTAGTCAACATAGTAGTGGTTGAAAATTTGTCACTTGTGGGGGTTGTGGTATGTTCACTGCTGATAGACTCATCTATAATGCAGGCCTTGACAATGCTTAACATTGCACATATTGGCTCTTAAGGGTGCCACTAACACATGTTGCTCTGCTAATGCTATCACTATTCCTAGTACCTAGTATCATAATGTGAATTAAGATCCTGTATGCCAGAAAATCATAGTGTTCAGAACAGATGATTAATGTGACTCACTGTGCTAATGCCATGTGTTTCTGAATCACACCTCCATAGCTATTTTTAATGTGTATAAATGATGACCTGCATTAGCATATTGACACTTAAGTTGCCTGCCATTGTCCAGTCATTTCAAAGTGATGTATTCCACTCGATTTCTGCAAATGTGCAACTGAGCTATGGGTGTTTAATTGCTAAATCACCCCTTCTTTTCATGTCATGGTTCACCATGCAGCTTCTCATAATGCTATGTGCTATCTGTTTCTGAATACCTGCATATAATCCACAATCCCTATATAAACCCCCACAGAAAAAAAAAAAAAAAAAAAGTACAAACCTGCCTAAAGGCATATTGCCAGCACTAAACATATAACTGGAATAGAAAATTATGTAGTTCCAGTATTTTCAGCATTGTACGAGTAATAAATATAAAAAATACCTACCTAGCTTCCACAGAGCATCACACAAAATGGTAGATAGAACAAACTTAAAACCTAAAGGTAATGCATTCCCTGGGTTTACTGTTTTTCATATAGGCCTCAAAATACACTCAATACTTCGTATGCCAAGTTAAAAAAAATCAAACACACACATGCATGCACATGTATGCGCGCACACACACACACACACACACACACACACACACACACACACACACACACACACACACACACACACACACATGGGGAAAAAACAATGGAACACAACTGCATATACTGGAAGGAATTATTCTCCTGTTAAAAAGACATGAAAACCATTGCAACTGATAGATATTTTTAACAACTTCACTTAGAAGTAATGCAAGCGTGCATTACTTTGCATAAGAGGGTTTTCACCAGTTACAGTATGCATTTTGTCTTGCTTGTTAGAAATAACTGCACATTTTTGAGGGTATATATGATACAGTTTGGGCCTGATTTATGAAAGAATAATCACAGATGTTATACAAAGGAAACTTCATTTAGCTTAAAAAATCCATCATATTATTTCCTTTTACCTCGACAGTGTTTCCGTTTTTGTGGATGTGTTTTTTTTTAACCCCAGCAGACATTCTGTCCATCAATAAAATCTCAAAATGTTCAGTAGTGCTTTGGTTAGCTCTTGCAATCCTCAATAGAAAATTCTTTTGAGTTATAACCTTTCTTTGACATTTCACCTGCACTGGATTCTGAGAAACTGTGCTCATAAAGGCTTCTCTTATACTGATGGGTATAGATTTCTCGCTATTAATAAAATATTAGTAGAAACAGTGGAAGTTCAGATACATCTCAGAACTATAGAAGACTAAGCATTGCTACCACTCAAGGATGTGTTATAGCATCATAATCTATTCTTACGCCAGAAGTAACAAAAATATGGCTGCATCTCCGCCACATTATAAAAGTAATACAATGGGAAGTGTATGCTAATATCATTTGTACAGATGCTGTTGGGAACACTTGCTTTTTGTTGCAGACAGTGACACCCCAGCATTCTGGGGTCTGTATCAGTTAATTGAAAGGTTAATTGAGTGAATCACTATTTGTTGAACCCAATTAATCAAAAGCTCAATTAAGCAAAGGATCGTTTAAGAGAAAGCTGCCCCCAACCCCCCAACTAAATATACCAACTCTGAGATTGCACTATAGTGGGGAAAAGGGCAAATTCCTGATGATGGCCAATAATGTCCTTTCCCGGGGAAAAAAATTTGCTTAAATGATTGTTTGCTTAATTGAACTTTCACTTAAGTAAGTTCAACACATAGTGATTTGCTCAATTAAGATTTCGATTAACTGATATAGACCTGCATTCTGTTGTAGTTCCTGACTTTTTGGATAGATTCGGGGGTTACATGAAAAAATGTATTTAAGATGCTAAGCATAAACATATTCTTTGTTAGGAGAAGCTGAGTAATTAACATAAAGCCGGGTGAAGATAATAGTTCATTTGCAGAGTCATCTGTGAGAATAAAGGGAAACAAGAAAGCAAGATAGGAGGCCACGTAGTTTTGATAAACTTTTAAAGCACATTCAGAATTTTTGTAACATATCAAACAGTGGTTATTAAGGAGCTGATTGTGGATTACCTTTTCAATCTTTCTAATGCACTTTGCTCCTTATAAAATGCAGACTTCCTAGGAATTTTCTGTATAGTGCTAGCTGGTAATTAAAGTCTGAGTTTACTACTCTCCAGAGTTTCTTCAAATGATGAATATTTTACCAGACTGTTTTTTGCTCTACTATATTTGGCCCTGTGAGGAAGTATGGACCTGTTAGACATTGCTCCTTCTCTTTCAGATGAAGTAGTGCTTAACATTGTTGTATTAGTAGCAAGCATCATTAAGATTTATTTATTTTACTTTCATTTATTTAAATCAGCTGTACAGTTAAACATGTAGAGAGGAGGTACATGGCATAACATTCAAGCAGAGGTGACATTAATAAACACAGTGACAGTATTTTATAACACCCACAAAAACAAGTATACCATCAAACACAATATAATGCTGTATGACCTGAGTTACTTCAAATGTTGTTCAAAGAATAAACAATATGTACAATATTTAATTTTATTTTTACTGTGGTAGAGCGCTGAGCAAATATTATCTATTGCAGGCTCTGCTGAGGTTTCGAGCAACACATGATCAAAACATAGCTGAGGTCATCAAAAAATAAAATGACATGCAGAGAAACATGGAAGAAGAAATATAAAGTCATGCTTTGCAATGTCCACTCTGTGCAGAACAATGGTAATAAAATCATGTTTACATGAGTTAGTTGTTACTTTATACATATGAAAGATTTGCTACTATGCTCTGTTATCAGCACTGTTAAAAACCAGTAGAGGCATACCTCTCAACCCCTTAGGGCAAGAAATCTGAACAAACCCTAAAAGTGTGTGTGTGGGGGGGGCAAAGGCCTAAAAATAGGGACAGATTTTAAATATTGTTCTTATAAACTTATAAAGTTGCTAGAATAACAGGTTTTGTGTTAGCATGCACTTTCTGAAGGATATGAAGTCTGAAAATCAAATGTGTCATTATTTAGTTACTTCAGTCCTCAGTAAGTTGCCAGAAAATCACAAATATTATGAGAACAGACCAAAATATGAGTAAAAAATCTGGACAATCTGCAAGAATCTGGACAGTTGAGAGGTATGATGCAGAGGAAAGGAAATAAAAAAGATATGACTGAATGAAATTACAGTAGATAGTCGATTATCCAAACTAACTGGGACCTAGGGTAGCTCAGATAATCAAACATATAACTGAATCTGATAAAAAAAAAAAACAATTCTAAAATCTTGCTTTTT
The DNA here is from genome assembly GCF_019279795.1 of Protopterus annectens. Lineage (NCBI taxonomy): Eukaryota > Metazoa > Chordata > Ceratodontiformes > Protopteridae > Protopterus > Protopterus annectens. The sequence continues at coordinate 625,298,037 of NC_056726.1, read as the reverse complement.
CTGCATGCAGGGAATATACCGTTCAACCATTCAGTGATTCCAGTGGACAATAAAGAATATTTTTCACACAAGTTCAAAAGACACACACAAGCAAATACGTATAATGTTTATCTATTCAGACTTTATGATTTCTCATACCTCAAAACTTTGGAAGGCTGCGTTCAGATAATTGATGTTCAGATAATTAACTGTCTACTGTACCCATGTTATTATGTTAAGCAGATAATATAACAGAAATATATTTTTTATTACATCATAGAGGTTTACAAAATAGCTTGAGGTTGGTAGAGCTGGACTTAAACATGGACAAATCAGAAGGGAAGGTTATGTACGTGATCTTTTTTAATTATCGGGTAATGAGAATTTCAGAATTCAGATATGGTGATAGAAGAATAAGGGAATTGGAATAGCTTGTGGAAAAGAGGAAAGATGTAAGCACAATAAGAAAAAGTTGCAAGAAATGATAGAAACAACACTGTTAGGATATATATCGTCTCCTTGTTTACCATATTGATTGAGTTTAAAATGACAGAACCAGGTAAAAAAAACAGAAAAAAGAACAATATTTTTGTAGGGGGCAAACTCCCCAACACCTCCCTACACCCCTTGCATATTATATATACCAGCTCCAAAATCACAGAACAGCAGTGAGAGGGCAAATTACTAAACCTCACTGTTCCACAGTCTGACATAGAAAGTAACTGAAAGGCTGATAAACCAGCCTGAAAGCGCATTTACCCTTATAAATTGTAGCTTATGCAAATCAGAATTTTCAAAATCACATTCCACAAGCCATTTTTCTGGATGCAGTGGAAGTATGTCAAAGGCCACCAGAATAAAATAATGTTGGAAAAATTCAGCATGCAATAAACCTTTGTTGGAAGCTGTTTTAAAAATGATTAGTAGCATTACAAGTTGCAACCCACAAAGATGAATCAGGCTGTAAGGACTTATTTGTAGCAAATATAGCCTATTTGTTGAAATGCATAAAATGTCACATGCCATTTGCTTCTTTTTTTTTCTGAATTTCATCCCATGTTTCTATGGCTGGTTTATATTAACACATGAAAGCAAAAAGTTTTTTTTTCCTCTGCATTAATTCTGTGTAGTTTGCTTTATTGTTTTACTGGGCTCATAGATAGCATTTTATGCAGTCTGACTGCATCTCTTCACATCTGAGAATTAAAGATAATAACATTGGCCTTTAAACATAGTACAGAGTCAGCAAAGGGAGTACTTTTGTTGTTTTCAAAACAGAATGATTTCTTACATTAGACCACATATAGTTACTGATAGCAAATCTTTTGTTTAGACCTAGTTAATTTATGTAATAAGTCATATTCATTTAAACAAGTCAATATTTCTGAAAAAGATCAGTAAATTTTAGGACCAGCAAGCCAGTGTCTGCGGGTAAAAAAATCACTTCTTTGTCTTTCGGCTTTTCCCGGTTAGGGGTTGTCACAGAGGAACTCTGGTCCGCTAATGATTGGCAGTGAATTTTTACGGTGCAGAGTTGCTAGCCTGGCACCCAACCTTCAAAGAAGGCACACCCATGTCTTTAAACGTCACTTGACCGTGGGGAGGAAATGCAGATTCCACACAGAAAGCGGTCCAGCTAAGAATCGAATGGGAGAACCTCTTGCTGTGAGGTGACAATGCTAACCGCTGCACCGCCGCGGCCTAGCCGAGTAAAAAATCATTGCTATGCCTAAATCCTAGCACTTTAGACTTCTTATTTGCTATTTTTCAAATCAGCTTGCTCTATGGAAGCTGATTCCTCAGTATCTTTACTGTACAAACATCTGTTAAACTATCAGTTTTCGGGTACACCATTTATATATGGATTTTCTGTACAGTCACAGTTCAGTTACCCCAAACTTATTATTTTGGTCTTTCCTTTTATAAAAATGTACTTCATTCTCTTGCTGTAGTCAGTTTATTGTTATTTGAGTACTGAGTTAAAGCACTCTATGTATCTGAATTCCCTGATGAACTACTTTATGCCTTACAACTAGTACATATTTTATTTATTCTTCATGTCGTAATTTGGAATGGACTCTGTTTAGTCATGTACCACATTTTCTTGCAAAAGTAATGTCTGTTCATGAATTCATTTCAGCTTTGATTAACTTATGGTCACTTCTGTTGTTTAGTCGAGGAGCATTAGATTTTGTCAGGTAACTTTTGGTCAATATTCTTAAGTGCCATGTATTTTAAGCAACTTCTTACAAAGTAAGGACTTCCATTCATGCTTTTCAATTGTCCAAAATTGTACAGAATGTCCCGATTTTTGTCTCATATTTTTAAAATTTGTGGTTTTCTGGTAAATCATTGAGGATTGCAGTCACTTAATAATGACAGGCATGTGAGTTTCAGACTTCACATCCTTCAGAAAATGCATACAATAGCAAACTTATTATTTTAGCACCTCTTTAAGTTTAAAAGAACAATATTTAAAATTTCGCCCTTGTTGTTTTTAGCTTTGTCCAGAAATGAGAGGCATGATTCATCCACTGGCAATTGGTTTGACACATCTCCTGTTTTTCTGTCTCCAGTGTCAGGTGATCTGGGGTACAGTAGAAAGTCTTTTTTTTCTAACTTTTTTTTCAGTTTGTGTGACTTCAATTTATTTAGAGATCTAGGGTGTAGGGATACAACCTCCATACTGAATGGTCCCTGTGCAAAATTGTTTTTTTGAGTGTTGCATATCAGAGTTGTGACATTGTATGGTTGTGCTTTAGTGAACTGTCTTGTTTGTAATATTGCTAATTCCCACATTAGGAAGAATCATCATTATAGATCCATTTAGAGCCACATAGATTCATTATATATCTGTTATAGATCCAATGGAGATCCATTTATTTCACTTCACCAGACAGTAGATATTTTAAATTGTTTTGTCTTCATAGCTGTGGTTCATATATAATTCCTGATTTTAAAATGTAATATATCTGTCTTTGTAATAGTTTACCCTTCTGATTAGTCAGATGTAACATCTTTATGTACTGCGTTATGCAGCAGTACAATCTTAACCTTACTATATACCAGCACTTGTATTTCTTTATTTAGCAATAAATCTATCACCTTCTACAGCTTTTGTTCTGAACTTTTACAAATAATAATACCTGCATTTTGTAGCACAGTATCTAGTTTCTAGCATTTTACCAGTGGCCTTATGTTGTTTGGTGTACTATGCGTATGCTATTTTATTTATTTATTTTTTGACAAGTGCTGTGCATGTTACTCAAACATGAGATCCTAAACACAGCATACTGATCCGTAACTCACAATCTCTCTATACATTTATATGGACTCTTCCGATTTCCTATATCCAGCCGAAGCCGAGTCATTCTTTTCCTATGCCATCTACCGTTGCTGACACTGCTTCTAGGTTCTTTGTCCGTTAATACTTTAGCTGTCATATGTTCTGTTAGTACACTGTCCCAGAATTTGTTTATGGCATGTGAAAAATTCATAGCTTCCCGTTTGTTATCTGGTCCCTGATTCTGCATCCAATGACACAACTATCCAGAAATGTTTATTTAATGAACCACTTCTGCTAGAAAGTCAAATGAAGTGTTTCTGTGTGCTTTCAGTTTTGATCGCTGTCTTTCTTTTTGCACTTCAAGTTGCTTGCTTTCTAAATATAGTCTTCAGATGCAAAATCCCTTTGATTATCTTTCATCTCGTAAATAAACACATCCCTGTGAATGTCCTTAACCTTTACAACTCCTGTATTACGGAAAATCTTGCACAACATAGTACTGTTTGTGGTGTTGCTCAGAGTCATATGTATATATATCCAAGCTTTGAATGCCTCATAAGACAAAATGATGCAGGAGCAAGGATTTCACACTTATAATCGTAGGAAACGTGCCACTAGCGTGAGTAATTTAATGAAAAGGAATTCAGTATGGCTGCTGTATGCCATGTTGGCATGTTGTATGGCATGATGTGCTATCCGTTGTGCTAGTTGTTTAAGTTCAGTGCCAAGACTGGGGTGTCACTGATCTGCCACAAGGTGGAGAGAAGCAAGGAAGCTATCCTTTCTTTGAGGTGATCTTATTACCTGCTAGTTCATTGTGTGACACTTTAGGATGCATGGCTTTCACTTAGCAGGAATATCAGTTAAAAACTTCAGACAATGGAGGTTGCCAGTATATTAGTGTTTGCAAACTACGTACTCACTCTTCAGCTCTCTTGTGGCAGAGAGAAGTTTCTAGTAAACAAAATAATGAAAACTGTTGAAAGCTCAATATCTCTGATTATATGGATCATAAATTTAAAATAAATACTTCAAATGGAGGCTACAATCAGGTTCATGTTTTTGTATTTATTAGAAACAATGCAACACTGGGAGGTCAGCATAATGGTTAAGGTGTTTACCTTACAGACACAAGGTGCAGGGTTTGATTTTTACATGGGGTAATTGGCTAGGCTTAAAATGGCCCACAGAGGCAGTTAGCTTACTACTAATTTATGAACCTATGAATATTTTCTACTTTGTGTGCTCAGCTAATATATCAGGTATATGACACCACCACTGAACTGTCATCTGATGGCTGTGCTTTAACAGACAATCTGACTGTAAACATCTTACCACAGTCAGCAACCATAATCAAAAGTCATGTTAAATATTTTATGATTGTTGTGCCAAATCAAGCTGGACTGACACATCATAGTTTAACAGGACAGTAGTAGTTACTTTTCATGTAAGTAAGCCTGAACCTTTAGAAGGCCTGAACAGTTACAAGTGTCATTTGATTTCATAGGATTTGTAGGGGTTTAAGATTGCACCAATCTAGAAACCTTATACATCTTGCCAATACCCACCTTCAGGCTTTACTTCCTTTCTCAAGAAGGGAAAGGCCAGTTAGTCCTGGAATAAATTTCAGAGTTCTCACCTTGTCATCTTAGATTAAAGGGGGATATTGAGTCACACTGCTTATCCTGCAGACGAAGTTAATTGTAAAAAGGGGGAGGTACCAGCTGATGAATCTATCTCTCCATCACATTCTGTTTTTTAATAATGAAGGTTCAAGTCTCCGGTTCTAGAGTTAGTTGCACTGATTGACTTACTGAGACATAGGAGGTCAAGGACTGGCGGATCTATAATAGTTCGATAAGCAAGACACTGAGTACTCCTCAGGAGTCTATAAGACACAATACAAGGACAGGGCTTTCGGCCTGTGCTGATAACTAAGGTTCTTAAGACTAGAGATCCTTCTGATGAGGGACCTCTAACACTTTTCAAGTTTGCTGATATGTCAAGTATCGTACAGCCCAAAAGGTGCATTGTACTCAATAAAAGGACAAATCAGTGCTGAATATAGGGAAACAATAAGATCTAGCCGTATTATTTTGTGTCTGGTTAAGGATGCCAGGGGGTATAGATATGCTGAAACATCTCTGAAGATTTTCCCTCAGTTTATCTGTCATTCTACTTTCATTCTGGTAAACTAAGATGTACTTATTTACAGCAGTGTGTATCTAAAGCTACTTTACATTCTTATGTATGAGGCTGTGAGCTTGTCTGTGTATTAAATGATGTACTATGAACTCATGGTCTAGCATAATTTGCAGTCTTTTCTGTAATACTCGGTGGAATAAAAGAATTCAATTACACATTCATCAAGAAAGCACATTTTTCATGTTGCACAAACACATTGACTTCTTAAAAGCACAGTTTCTATTGTCAAGTGAGTAGGGATTCATTCTACTTTTGTTAGGCCAAAAAAAGAATAGATGCCAAAAATAGAAGCCAGTATAACAAGGTGCTGTATAAGTGAAGAAAAGCTAAAACTCTAGGGTATATAATTTGGGGCCAAAATGATTTGCTCAGCAGTAGCTTTTCATCATATAGGAAAAATGAAGCCAATATTGAGTGGTTTTGCTCTGAGATTTTGCTGACAGCTGTGTTTTGGAAACACGTCAATATATAACTGTTTCATACCTGCTGAAATAAAATGTCTCTCTGCACATTATTTTCAAACCTGCTAACAAACATGATGAAGTCTACGAGTTTTATGTTTTGTCAATGAATATTTGACTATATCTAGTAACACTGGTCTGCTTTAGAGAAAATCCTTAACGCTTCTGTATATTTATCCTAATAATGTCCTCTTTCATTTGCTAGAAACTTGCTATAGTTTTGCCAGGATCTAAGAATATTATGCTACTTAGAATTCCATGTAATATTTGCAGGTAGAATATAATGCAGTACCTTTTCTGAAAGAGTGTTTCTAAAACTGAGGATATCGGAAGTCTGAAGTGTAGGGGCTGTGAGGCATGGAACAGTAAATGATCATGAGGAAGTGAAAGCAGTGATGGGTTTTATGCTGAGCCAGGCACTTTTTATACTGGTCACCTGATGACCATCTTGCCCATATGCTGACCCATCTCTTTCCCAGAGGCAAGAACCCTATGGCCCATTCATTCCTCTGGGGTGAGAGCTGAGCAAACTAGGAAGAGGAGACATGATTCACTCATCAGGTTTGGATCCCTCTGTTCACATGACTTCTCTACACAACAGCTTACAAAGTCTAGAACTGCTGCTTGCAAAAGGCACATGCTGACTGCTTTGTAAGTTGCCACTGCTGCAGTGCATGCTTGCTAGGATCATTCCTGTAGGTGATATGTCAGCAGTACCACAGATGACGCCAATGCAGTAAACTGAGCTGCCCCCCTTGCCTGGCATGGACAAGCTGGCTTTGACCTCTCACTCACATCCACCTCTGTCTGGTCCAGTACCTCTGTCGCTAGTCAATCACGGCATTATCTATGGTGGAGTTAGAGCTTCAACCCTGTAACCATAGTACTCAGGGCTGAGGCAAGCATTTTGGGTCCTGGGGCTGTAGTCAGACCAGTGATGGCACATAGTGGAAACAACACTGGTACACTCACAAGATTAAAGCAAGACAAATGATATCCTATTGTAAGCCACTCAACAACATTTTACAGAGTCACGGAAGATGCTTTTTCATGAAAAGCACTAAAAGGTACAGCTAATACAACATAAACCATATTGCCTTCTTCCACTTGGGACCAAGTTGAGAAGGAACTATGTCACAACAGTACAGGGAAGTTACAATTAAACTGATTTGCTAATTGTTATTTGGAGTAGTTGCAGATTGTTAAACTGATGAATGTGATTTTTGAGAGGTCAAGAAGGCATGCTAACATTTATTTATGGGGCTGAGACTGTGGAACGTATCCGTGTCTTCAATAGTAGTGTGGAAGATAAAGAATCTGATACGATGTGTGTATTTATCAAGGTCAGTGATGTTGGGGAATTCTGGCCAGACTCTGAATGTACCATAATTAATGAAGGATGGCTTACAGAATACTGATTTTCATTTAAAGTAATAACCATCAGGACAGCAGAAGTAACCATTTTGCTAATTCAGCAGGTCCAGAAATATCACTCAGTTATAACATAGATGGAGGTATATCACATAAAGTATAAGGCACTTTGGAGAGAGTGCAATATCTAATTGCAGAAAGAGGGTTTTATGGGTATATATTATGAAGGAATATTGGTGATATATCTTGCATACATGAAGCCTGATGCTTCTTCTTGCCATATATAATGATAATGCAAAGCTTTCAGAGGATGTTATCACCCATTCCCAATTCATCCTTTGGTGCATTACACCTGTCTTAGTGCATGTTGTATCCATTTGTTAAATATACTTGTATTAAGTCTCTTAAATATTCCATTCCAGTCCTTTAGAAAATTAGTACCTGCTTGCTCCTTAACATATAAAGTCAAAGTAGTTTCTGCACCTTATTATGGCAGCAAGAGTCAAACAAACTGTTTCAAAATAAAGAACAAGTGGTCAGAAATGTGGCAGTTGAGATAAAGCAAAATGCTGCATTTAAGCCACAACCAAGTGTGAAGTATCTGCTGGGCTAGGAGAGGAGCTCAGAAAAATAAATGATCTGGGGATGTTGATCTCACCTGAAGCTGAGCAGCAAGAGAAGTCTGAAAAGGCAGTGGCAGGGGTAACCAAAAATCTGGAGTGTATCCTCATAAGAGATATTCCAGAAACAACATAATGGTTCCACTCAACAAGGCCATGGTCAGACGACACCTTGAGTACTATGTGCAGTTCTGCAGGGCATGTAAGGGAAAGGGCATCAATCTGCTAGTAAAAATTCAGAGGAAAGCTACTAGAAAGATTTATGGAATGGAGGGTAAAGAATATGACCAGAAGCTAGAGGAACTGGAGATCTTCTTCACCGTTGACCAGACGAGATGGGGGGGGTGGCGGGGCATGACACTGGTGTACATTCTGAACAGCAAGAACACAAGAGGAAGAGAGGAAAAGAGGCAGCAGATTGTAGGGATTAATTATTCTCTGGGTTTCTAAAAGAACTTCTTTATAAATTGAGGTTGACATAACAGCTAAGGTGTTTACGTCACAGACATAAAGTACAGGGTATGATTGTCACCTTTAATCACTGTCTAGTTATTGAATATACATGTTCTAGTCTAAAGACTGATTGCCTAGTATTTATTTATGAACCTAACAGAGAAGGTTATAGAACCATAGTGCGAGAAGCTAATAGAGGAGGTTATAGACCCATAGTGTGGGAACCTAGTAGAGGAGGTTGTAGACCCATAGTATGAACTACCAGAATAAGTGGTGAAGGAATCCACAGAGGCATTCAAGAGGGCATGGGACAGGTAGAAAAAGGTCTTTTCTAGTTGAATGAAATTTTTGTAGGACAATGGAAATCCATTTGTTTGCTAAGAGGATTCTGCTTTTATTAACTTTTCACATTAAAATGCTTCATGCATGCTCAGTTTGGCAGATAAAACCTTCCTAAGCTGCTCTTTCACAAAAAAGAGGGGAAAGGATTGAAACTTGGTTTGTATGAAGAGCAGCATGCTTTAGCATTGCCTCAGTCTTTGCCAAGATGAGCCTCTGAAGAGTAGCATCCCTTCACTTGAGGATATCATCCAAAAAATCTTTCAAGGTAGTAAGATCAAATGACAAAGATCACAATGGCTCTAGTACATCTGCTTCATATCCATGAACCCTGTGTATATCAAGGGTGAGTGACAAGACAAACAAGTAGATAAACCACAGCAGAGATGTGAAGAGAAGGCTGTCCCCATTTCTAAGTTTAAGAGATTTTATTTTTAATTTTTCTCAAGTAGTAAGAAAGTGAAGGCAGTCCGACTTTTCATGCTGGGGGGCAGCTGTCTTTTCACATCTCTGCTGTAGTTCAAGATGTTAAGATCAGACATGTTCCTGGGAAAACAAAATTTAACAACATGCAGTCAACATGGCATTCATACCATATAACTCTCTGCACTGAATAATCACTTTTAATTATAACGATACTTCTAATATGACCCAGATTTTGCATAATATTCCTGATTTAGCCTTATGTTTTTTGCCCTGTCCCATGCATTTTTTTTAGTAAATCATTGAGGTATACGGTCAGTTATTAATGCCAGATGTTAGAATTTCATATTTTTTATTTTATAGAAAATACATCTTGCTGCAAAACCTGCTATTGTATTAGCTTTTACGTGAATTAGTAATACTTACAAACTGTCCCAGCATTCAGACATTTGTCCGCCCATTATTTCTGGCTTTGTCCAAAAGTCTTGAGAAAAGAATTTCAGATGCATGGTAATAGCATATAAGATCCTCATGATAGGTAAGCTTGAGAGTAAACCTGATGTAAAATGAGACTATTGGTTTACATGAACTTGGAACAAAATAAAAAAAGAAAGGAAAGAAACGAATCAGAAGATGTAATGAAGTAGGCTAGTAGGTCTTTATTGGCACATGAGCACAGGTAACAACCAAAGAGATTTACATTTAAATTGATAATATTAAAACTCTACACTGAGTGGAATACCACTGGACATAAAAATATCACTAATCATTTTTAACAAATTGTCATTGGATAAACAGAATGATTTGCATTGAGTAGGAAATTTAAAGGAGAAGCGCACAAAACTGTTGGTTATAGGAGATTGATAAAGGCATATATTCATGTGTGTGCAGGAATAATAAACTTACTAGGACTGCAATGTGTCTTCCTGTAGTAAAATAATAGATGTCCATTAGGCACTATATATATTTCTGGATGGTGATATTAAATATACCTCTGTAATACCATATGTAAGTACTATTGATGTTTTAACTCTGTATAGTGATATTAAATATACCACTGTAATACCATATGTAAGTACTAATGATGTTGTAACTCCATATGGTGATGTTAAATATACATCTGTGATACTATATGTAAATACTAATGATGCTGTAACTCCGTATGGTGATATTAAATATACCTCTGTGATAACATATGTAGGTACTAATGATGCTGTAACTCTGTATGATGATATTAAATATACCTCTGTGATACCATATGTACCTACTAATGATGTTGTAACTCTGTATAGTGATATTAAATATACCACTGTAATACCATATGTAAGTACTAATGATGTTGTAACTCCATATGGTGATGTTAAATATACATTTGTGATACTATATGTAAATACTAATGATGCTGTAACTCCATATGGTGATGTTAAATATACATCTCTGATACCATATATAGGTACTAATGATGATGTAATTCCATATGGTGATGTTAAATATTCATCTGTGATACTATATGTAGGTACTAATGATGCTGTAACTCCGTATGGTGATATTAAATATACCTCTGTGATACCATATGTAGGTACGAATGATGTAACTGGAATATTTAGACGATGATTCAGTAGGTCTGACTGGTCTTACAAAAAGGGATTTAAATAACTCTAAGAAGGTTTTTGGTTTGTTTGTTTGTGTCTTTCGACTTTTTCCTGGTTAGGGGTCGCCACAGCGCAACTCCAGTCCGCTAATGATTGGCAGTAGAGTTTTACGTGCTGGCTTGCCGGGCCTAATGCACAACCTTCAATGAAGGAACGCCCATTTACGCATGTCGCCACACAGAAGATGCCCTAACTGAGGATCGAACGGGCAACGTCTAACTTTGAGGCGACAACGCTACCGCAGCACTACCACCGCAGTATCTAAGAAGGTTTTTGGTAAAATGTCAAAAACTTGTATACACAGCAACTTATAGAAAAGCAAATCAAAAGCTTAATTAGAGCATCAGATGAAAATATAGAAACATATATATTTTTTATTCCTTTTCACTTAATTGACAGACTAAATCATGCAAATTGATTGGTAAGCTTTGCAAATATGGAATCACTATACCTTTGCTAAACTGAATACATTTTTGTCATCACAACACGCTGTGGCTGTTTGAATACAAATCTTATTTAGGAGTGTTTAAAGGGTTATGTCAGTAGAGTGTCTCAGGAGCCTAAGGCCGTATCTGTTCTGGCTTTTTAGTAGAATTGATGTAATTCTATCAAATATTGTCTATTGCCAGTATGTGGATGATCTTAAACTCACTAAATATGCAAGTAATAAAGGGAATATTAAAACACTTCAAACATGTCTAGACAATTTCCCTGACTATTACATGACCATAAACCTCAGACTATTATAAAAGCCTTCAGCCCTAGACAAAGTGATTCTGCCTACAGCATCAGTAGAAATAGAATATGTTATGTACATAAGTATAAATGTTTGGGCATAGGGGTTTATTTTTACTTAAGACTTCTCTGAGCAAGTAAGTGATGTGGTAAAGGACTGTTTCTAGAGTATAGGTTAAAAAAAATTATCAAATCTTGAAATTAAGATGTTACAAGAACTTTTAATTACACCAAGAACAGTATTCAGTGCTCTTTTGTGGTTTCCCTACAAAAATTGCAAATAAATAAACTCAGCATGATTCAAAGAAAATATACTAGAATGACACCAGGCAAGGATTAGTTAACATATGAGGAAAGACTTAGCAGTTGTGGACTACAGAGCATCAGTTATACAAACAAATGGGCTGTCTTATAGTGTATAAAGCCAAAGGGAGGATTTGTTTCTAAGTGAATGCTAGGATTAAATGCATGGACAATACTGATGAAATGAGACTGTTATGTTTACGTGAAAGAAATAACAGAACTACTTCCTGGTTCTCAAAAAGAGTTATGGACATGAAAGGCAAAAAGGCAGTTGATTGTAGAAACGGTGTATAGTGCTAAAAACAACCAAGAACAAAATAAAATACACTAACAAATTAGCAATATACCAGCAAGATTGCGCCGTTAGTCAATTAGCACTTTCGTTTAGACAGTTTTGATGAACTTTGTCAGATAAAAAGACACCCCAAAAGTGAATTTAAATACTGTTTTAAAACTGAGTATTTACATTCATTTTGGGTGTCTTTTTATCTGATGAAGTTTATCAGAAGTGTATGAAAGAAAGCATTAATCTAGTAAAGGAGTAATCTTGGTGAAGCATTGGTGATTGTAATAACTGTGGAGATGTAATCATGTCAAGTTAAGCAACTGTGCATCTACCTTCAAAACAGCAGCCGATAATTTTTATTGCAATATATGCTTGATGGTGTGATAGGCTATTTTGGCCTGATCCTGAATTATCAGTGTATTGCACTGTATTATATTGTCATTGATCTAGGCCTTGAAGTCAGCCATGATGAAGACACCCAACATTAACCATCTCAGATGAGTCAGGATTGTATCAGTGAGGGGCTTATCAAACTGTTACAGAACTTCTCTCAAATAACAAATTAGATAGTAAATCATGATAAATCTGCAGTTCAGTCCTGCTTTGAGCTCTTGCTCTGAGATGCTCTGAGGTGCTCTGATGACATGCTTTAAAGTTCTCTGAGGACATGCTCCAAGGTGCTCTGAAGGCATATTCTGAGCTGCTCTGAGATGTGCAGTGATGCTCTGAGGATATGTTCAAAGGTACTAGTACCATCACTGTTTACCTAGTTTACCCCAAACTGTGATAAAAACAAACAGACACTCCTTCAGTGATATCCTGTTTAGAGATGTGAATAGCATGGATGCTAGCAGGATGGATGTTCCCAAATGAAGTCCAAACTTTTCATCAAGCCAGCTCACTCTGATAAACACCAGGATTACATCAAAGAGCAAGTCCAAAGCAATACCAGCCTTAGCCCAAAGGAACCCGACATTAAATAAAAGTGCTAGATAAAGTCAGAGGAGAGAAGGCATGGCCTGACTACTAAGCAGAGAATAAAAGGGACGGGAAGAAACTCAGAAGATTTCAAGATGGCAGATGGGAACAGAGGGGAAAGAAGGGGTAGGAATACCGAAGCTGAAAAACTACAACAGAAGATGGGAAACCTCATGGGAAAGAGGGACAGATATTATAAGAAGAGAGGTACAGTTCTGATAAAGTTAAAGCAGATCAGTGAATAATCTAAGCATATATTGTGCTATGTTTTGATGAGTATGGCTATACCACAGGAATACATAATTTTATTTCTCTTTTGGTCCACAACCTATAACTTTCTATGCCACACCCTATGCTTTTATACAGAATACGTTGTTAAAGGTCTCCAGCAACCCCTGGCACAGTTCTTTTCCTAACACAACTAAAAACAAAACAGCACCAAAGCATAAAACACACTTTTTAATAAATAGAAGGTAACTGCTTTCACTCAGTAAATGTGCTTCTTCAGACAGTTTATCTCAAAAAAAATTTGAAATAAATAGCATATATATCATCAATTAAGAATACAAACCATCCAATGAAGGGACACATTCAATTAAAACAAGATGAAATCATTTAAAGAGACATATTGCTTTCATAGCTGGTTTAATGGAAACTCTCCCATTAATACCAGGAAATCTATCTGCTTGCATCCTAATTATCTAAAACAACTCACGTTCCTCAGTAAAATTCCTGAAATCTCCACCACGAATGTCACTATCCACCATCTCAATCACTCTAAATCCAAAGACATGGTCATTCCCCTATTCTACACAATGCTTAGCTAAAGCATTACGTTCATCCAGTTTATGTATACAATATGTATGTTCCCTCATTCTCTCTAACAGAGACCTGTTGGTCGTACATATATAAAAACAATCACAGGCCCTGCCAGATAGATAAGGTTCCTGGAATGACAGTCAGCAAAGACATGGAATCGAAACATCTTACCAGTGATCGGGTGAAAACAATCAACATATGGATCTATAAATTCACAAAAATTGCATTTAAAACAACAGCGCATAAAAGAAGCATCCACTATGTTGCCTCTCGGATGCATGGAATTCTTATAGCATAGACGTCTCTTTAAAGACTTCTTATTTTTAAAACTAAATCTAGGTTGCTCACCAACAGCAGAGCAAATATTTTCATCTAAGTGTAAAATAGACCAGTTATACTTCACAACCTGTACAATATTATTCACATCGCTAGTGTAAAAAATTGACATAGGTAGTGTATTAATGGTTACAGCTGTATCACTAGATACCTCATTTGCCAAAGGCAATCTGTGAGAGAAATACGGTTTACCCCTACCTCTCCTATTCTCCCTGCTGAAGTGCAATGCCTCATCGACCTCCTTTACCCTATAACCCATCAAGTAGCTCACTTCTAAACTGATTGATGTCTCTTTCATATAAAGTCTCCTCGTTGTTTAACCTAGATATACGCAGCGTTGACCTTTAGCTATATTCCTAAATACATGGCCAGAATGCATGCTATTCCTTTGTAGTAGCATGTTTGCCCTACAACTTTTCCTGAATAATGTAGTGGTTAGCTCACAGCAGGAATTCACCATAAGCTTGACATCTAAAAAGTCCATTTCTTTCATAGATGACTTACATGTAAATGACAAAAACTGAACAGTATTATTCAAAAAACATATAAACTGGGTTAACTGTTCATTGATCTCTCTCCAAATTAAGAAAAGATTGTCAACAAACCTCCTGTAAAATATAATATGAGGCATATAGGTTGGACCAAAAACAAATTTCTCCTCCCAGTGGGCCATAACTATATTGGCGTAGCTATTGGCACAACTAGTGTCCATAGCTACGCCAATTCTCTGTAAAAATAAATGCTCATCATACATAAATACATTGTTCTCCAAAACAATTTCCAAAAACAAACAAATTAAATCAATGGTTACCAAATCATAATCACTCTTCTCTACTAAATATTCTTTTACCATATCAATACCACTATCATGTGGGACACGTAAAAAGAGAGACAAAATCCATACTAACTTAAAAATAATCTCCATTAAAACTCAACTCAAATAAATCTACCAGAAACTGTTTAGTGTCCCTTAATACATGTCGTTGTGCATTAAGCACAGGCCTCAATTTATTTTCTATAAATATAGAAGGTATATAGGTAGGTACTAGGCTATCGGCCCAAGGGCCTACGTAAGCCTAGCCAACAAGGTTCCCTGGCTTATGTCACCAAAGAAAGTTATTTTCCTGTGCCACTGTTGAGCAGAGACACAGACGTGATCCCCAAGGAGTATTTCCTATTTCGCATCCACTCATCAAGATTTTTCTTGAAGAGTGCTAATGAAGAATTTTGCTTGACATAGATGGGTAGCCTGCTCCAGAGTATGGGAAGTCTCTGGGACAGGAATCTATCCTTCCAGCATGTCCTGTTTATTGTGGTGACAAGGTTTAGTTTCCTAGAGCGTGTAGCTCGGAGGGATTGGGATTTCTTTAGGTGTAGCATGTCTAACAGCTCTGGGTTTGACATAGCTTTATATGTTAGGCAGAGATCACCTCAGAATAGGCAATATGCTACTGAGTAAAGCTGGAGTTTTTTGAGACAGTCAGTGTAGGGTATTTGTTTGAGGACAGTAAACCTCTTTGTGAGGCACTTCTGTGGCCTTTCCAGCTGCTACAGATGTCTTGTGAGGTACATTCCAAAAGGGGCGTTGTACTCTATAATGGGTCTAATGAGTGTCAAGTAGAGGGGAACAATGACCTCTTTTTTTCCTGGATGAGAACCCTTTTATGATGAGGTGTGCCAGGTAGAAGGACTTCCTGACTACTGTGGTGATGTGACTATCAAAGGAGAGACTACTGTCCACCTGGGTCCCAAGGTCTCTTATCACACATTTGGTGTTAAGTAGATTGCTGCCTATGTGGTAGTTCATGGGTACAGAGTTTTTACCAAAGGGATGACACTGCACTTTTTGGCATTGAGCTTGAGGCCATGGCTCTGACACCAGGCATCTGTCTCAGCGAGGCCCTTCTGTAGGATGTCCATATCATTTGGGGACTTGACTATGGCTCCTAGTTTGCAGTCATCTGTGAACTTCATTGGCCAGAGGCCTTCTGTGTTAGTCTGTACTTCAGAGAAGTAGATACCAAACAGGAGAGGTCCCAGGACTGAACCCTGTGGTACTCCACTTGTCACTGGTTTGAGGTCTGATTTGGAGTCTACAACTTTTACAGTGTGGGTTCTGTCAGTGAGCCAGTTGGCAACCCATCTTGTGACGTAGGGATTTATACCTAGTTTAGTGAGTTTAGCTATAATTTCAGAATGGGGGATGTTGTTAAAAGCCTTGGCAAGGTCAAGATAGGCTGTGTGAACTACCTTACACTCATCTAAGGCTTTGGTGACTGCCTCAAAGAAGTCAATCAGGTTCAGGAGGCATGATCTGCCTTTCACAAACCCAAACTGGATGGGATCCAGAGTTTGGAGGTTACCAATGTCTTTGTTTATGAGTTCCATGATGATACATTCCATGGCCTTGCAGACCAGGCTCATCAGGCTAATAGGGTAATAGTTCCCGGGATCAGTGGTGGCTCCCCTTTTGTGGAGTGGGATAACTGTTGCTGTGTGCCATTCAGTGGGCACAAAGCCTGATGTGAGGCTATTATTGAATGTGGTGCTTAATTGGGGAGCCAGTTTGTTCTGAAGTTCATGTAAAATGCAGCCAGGGATGTTGTCCGGTCCCATGGATGCTGTGTTTTTGGCTTTAGAGAGTGCAGCTTTTACCTGCATAGTTGTGATTACAGGGACTCTGCATTCTTCCTGTATAGATATGAGCCCTTTGTGGGGTGAGGGGAGGGTAAAGTTAACACTGAACCTATCTGCCAGGATGTTGGCAATATCAGTTGGTTCTGTAATTTTTGTGCCATTGTGCTGTAACTCAGAGCAGATCTGGGTGTTACCATCAAGATTCTTGACATAGCTGTAGAATGCTTTATAGTTGTCCTTAGAATTACTGGTGATTTTGTTTTCATAGCTAGCTTTGGAGGATCTTATAAGGGATCTCAGCTTCTTACTGAGGCTGACCAGGGAGCCCCTCCACTCATGGGATTTTCTCTCTTTTGCAACAGTTTCTTCCTTCTGTTGTACAGTTTGTTTATGGCAGGGTACCACCAGATTGACTTCCTTTTTCTGGAGGATAATGTCTTGGTTCTGTTTGGGATAGCACGATCCATGCACTCGTGTAAGTGCTTATAGAGTGTATTTGTGTAGGATTCAGCAGTTGTAACTGTATTGTCCATCTGCATGGGTGTCATGAAGTTCACCACTTCTGTCTTAAGAAGCATGAAGTTGGCTTTGGAGAAATTTTTTACCGTGGTTTCCTTAATGGAGGGCGGGGGCGGGATGTGGATATTAAGGGTGAATAGCTTATGGTCAGATCGGACCAATGAGGATTTGACTTCAGATGTGGAACACCGGTCACTCGTGTTGGTAATGACTAGGTCTAGTATATTGTTGCCCCTGGTAGGGGTGTGGATAAGTTGATCCAGGGCATTGGAGTTTATAAATTCCAGAAAGTGTTGAGCTAAGGAGTTGGTACACGAGTAGTTTTCCCAGTTAATGGTGGTGTAGTTGAAGGCACCCATTATTAGTGTGTTTGGTTGAACCATAAAATTTCCAGTACATCAAGAAAAGAGGAGTGGGAATCCTGTGGTATGATGGGGGATCTGTAGAAAGCTACAATTTGGATTGCAGTTTTACCCAGAGTTAGTTGCACTTGGATAACCTCGGATGCATTATGCTGAGCAACTAGCCTGGAGGTGTGGATATCCTTAATGAATATGGACACACCTACACCTTTGGTGTTTTGGTCCAGGTTACATGGCCAAAAAGTGTGGTATGAGTTATAGCCTGGTAGTGCAGGGGTGCTCTCTGGAGCCTTGAACCAGGTATCAGTCACTGCGCAGATATCGATGTTCTCCATTTTAAGGAGTGCCTCAAGTGAGTGCATTTTGAGATTTAGACTTCTAGCATTAAGTAGCATCACCCTCAGTTTTTGCTTGCCTGTTCCTGTTACAGTGGTAAATTTGTCATTTGAACCTTGCCTAAAAAAGGCACTATAGGGGCGGCAAGAGCCTTAGCCAGTATCTGGAATCCCATGGGCAACAGGTGCAGGCCATTTCTGGCAAAGCATCATGGTCTGTTGACCATGTCATCCCAAGCAGACAGATAATGGATCCCCTTAGAATGACACCAGAAGCTTAGCCGATTGTTGAGGTCAATCATGTTATCCTTGTACTGCAGTATCATTCTGAACAATGCCAGAATGCTACTCAGGGCTAGGGTCATACCTGCCTGGGCTACAAGATCGGAGAGCTCTTACATGTCTCTTTTCATGTAGTCCAGGGAGGTACATCTCAGGACATTTACACCAACATGGACAATGACCGAGTCATGTTTGTACATGTTGTGGAGTGACCTGCGTGCATGGGTTATGTGGCGGATCTTAGCACCCAACAGGCAGCTGACAGTAACCTTCTCCTTGTTTAGCCTGGTGAGTGGGACATCAGTGTGCCTGACTATAGAGTCACCTATGACTAGTGTGCTGGGTATGTTGTTTTGCCTTATTGGATGTGGTTGAGTGGCACACTGAGTCTGTGGGCTGTGTGTCATTTGGGTTGTGTTGGGGGAATGGAAGTTGCTTGTGTTTCTGCTTTGGAGGTCTCTGTTGCTTAGACAGATTATTATTGAGAGCCCCCGCAAATGTTTTTGTGTTACTATGTGTGGATTTTGGTGGTGTAGATTTAGTGAGACTATGATGAGTGTGGTGGGGTGCAAATGTTTAGCCTTCTCCTCTTGACTGTCAAGTTTAGTCTTGGTTAGATTGAGCCTTACCTCCAGTTTAGCTAGATAAGTGCATCTCTCACAGGTTGTAGTGCTGGGTGGTAGGAGGAGAGAGTTGTCTGTGTACATGAGGCAATTTCTAGATTGCCTCAAGATGCCCAGATTCATCAGATAGACAGGACAGAACACTGGGAGCTCACCCTTGGACATGCCTGAATAAAAAACTATTTTCCTCTAGATGAGTGAGAAGAGTACAAGAGCTGTTTTTCTCTAAGCAAGTGAGAAAAGTAAGTACAAAAACTGTTTTTCTCTAGGTAATGAGGAAGGTAATGAGGAAGGTTGAGTGCTATAGTAATTAGTAACTTATTTACTGCTTACAAGCTCTGAACAAGTGCTGAGCACGAATAAGCAAATTTAAGTGCTAAAACTAAGAATCTGTATCTGCACTAGACGAGTTAAAGAACAGAAACAAGTGCAAATGCAGGCTTTCAAATCAGAAAGTGGAGAGAGAGATGGAAAAGATTGCCCAAGCAACCAATAACTACAGTTTATGGGCCAGAGCCACTCCTTGTGTGGTAGATAGGTTACCTAGTGCTTACCACTCCCACTGATAAGCTAGAAGGCTTCCCTCCAACACAGAAAGGCGTGGGGGGCTCAGAAGCTTACATACAGTCCTGGATACAGCAAATCTGTATCTGGACTACACTAGTTACAGGAATGGTAGGAAACAGGCTTACATTATTTATTGTTTTTTTTACAGAAAAGCAGCTAAAACAGCAGTAAAAACAATTCACATGCAGTGCAAGCTAGCACACTTGAGTATGTAGCAATATTAGACCAAACACAGTTTAAAAAATGCAATTAAATTAAAAAGGACTAAAAGCAAGTGTAGAAGGAGTTTATTAGGTAGTTTATTAGGTAGAATGTGTTAAAGAGGTGGGACTCTGGGAGTGTCCCAAATCAAATCTACAGTGGGGCGGGCAACTGCAAAAGCCATCAAATTTAAACTACAAGCCAGATGTAGGGAGAGTGGGTGGGACAAAACACTTTCAGCAGAGATCTGAAAAACTATATGCAACAATTAACAGTACAAACTCTAAAACCAAAAAAATATATACCTAGCTCTGTATATTTCCAGATAGATTGAAAAGCAGTCTCTCAGAACACAGGTTCCAGCAATGAAATGCAGGCTGTTACTAACAGGTCTAATTTTATGCAAGTGATCCTTGAGTTAGATAACACACAAGCTGTAAAAAACAGTTATACCAACTGAAGACACAGCAGAAAATAGGGGGAGGTGGGGAAAACATTTTCAGCAGAGATTTGAAAAACTATAAGCAACAATTAACAGTACAAAAACCACCAACACGAAAAAGAAAGAAAAATGACCAGCCAGTAAGTCCACCAGAATTTATTTAAAACTTGAGAAACTGTTCTCTAATGTCTCGGCTCAACACAAAAGCCTTCAAGGAGTAAAAGCATTACAGAAAACTTGCCTCAAATACTGTGTTCAATATAATTAAACAATCAATCAATTAAATAAGATATTTCCAATTTAACACTTCATTAAGCCCATATGGGTATAAAGTGTTAAATTTCAGAATATACATAGATTCCTTTGTCAAAAGCTGATTTTTAGGGAGACATTCATCAAACAATGATACTTTAACTTTTTCTAATGTAGTACCCTGTAGTCCTTCACTAATACTATTATGAAAAAACTTAAAGTGAGTTGCTATAGAGCTTTCTTCTTTCTTATTATGGATGTCTCTTATTTGCTCTAGCATTCCCACCTTAAATGCCCTCTTGGTCTCTCCAATGTAAAATAAATCACAGGGGCATTTAAGTGCATATATAACCCCCTCTGTATTACAAGTAAAACTATGACATGAATCAAATGGAATACGATTAATGTTAACAAAGCTGTTTACTACATATTTACATGCCTTACATTTATTACAACAAGATGTCCCCATCAAATATATTTTGATTAATATTGAGGTCAGGGGTACAGAATCTCCCCTTTACAATAAAGTTTTGTATATTTCTACCCCTTCTATAGGAGATACTCGGTCTGGCATTTAACCAAGAAGAGACAATTTAAGGAACACAAATAATTCCAAAAATATTTCACTTCTTTTATGATTTCAGAGCTAAAACATCCAAAGGTAGTAACAAAATAAACCAGCTCAGAAAATTCTTTACCGATAATTTTATACGGAACCAACAACTGGGGATTAGTATGTGAGTTCTTTGTAGAAGAACCAAAACACAATTTCTTCCAGCTTTTTTCCATCAGATTTCTATTGTAACCCCTTTTCTCAAACATATCCACAGTTATTTTTAATTCCCTTCTTAAATCTCGGATGTTATTACACAATCTGGATACTCTCAGCATCTCACCATATGGCAATGCTTCTAAAATATGAGTAGGATGACAGCTGTCCCTATGGACAAATTGTGTACCTTGATCAAATTTTCTATGTACAGTACTATATAAAACAGTAATATTATTGATGCTCAATTGTGCGTCTAAAAATGGGATACACGTCCCTACTGATAAACCATCAAATTGTAAACCAAATCTGTTTTGATGTAATGAATGGACAAATTGTACAACCAATTCTTGACCACCTTGAGCTATAAAAACGAAATTGTCAATATATCGAAAATACCTAATCACATGTTGATGGAGAAATACACTCCTGTAGATATATTCAAATTCAAAAAGGCCCATGCTAAGATTAGCATACATGGGGGCAAAAGCAGCCCCCATGGCCCTACCCTGTTTTTGTCTGTAAAGAATATTATTAAACTCAAAAAAATTTTTTGTAAGACAGAAGTGTATTAATTCTACTATATATTCTGTAGCTGGAGAAGTTCCTAGGAAGAATCTTACCTCCTCTATACCAAAGTCATGGCCGATATTTGTGTATAGACTCTTCAGATTCATTGTGAAGAAATACATATCACTATTCCATTGTATATCATTTATTTTATCCAAAAAATCAAATATATCTCAAATATAGGAAGGGAGTTTATATACTGCAGGGCCTAAATAATGGTGTAGAAAAACACATAACGCATGCATAAAATAATCACATCCAGCAACTATAGGCCTCCCGGGTGGTCTGTCTAAATTTTTATGTATTTTCGGGAGGTAATAAAAAGGTGCCATTTTACTATCCTTTGTATCAAATTTATTCTTAATATCTGCATCTGTAAAATATTCAAGTCTATTACCTTTAGATAATAATTCATAATTTTCCTTAATTGCCTCACTATATACTGACATATTAGTAATTTCATAGGTTTTATCATCCTTTAAATGCTCCATACACATCATTAAATATTAAGTGTAGTGCATGAGAACCAATTAGTTTCCTTTGTCAGAAGGATTAAAAATAACATTTTACATTTTACTCAGTACCGTAAGAGCTTTCCACTCCATGATAGATATATTATAATTAATACACCATCTATTTCTATCAAACTCCATGAAGTCATTATTTAATGCAAAATTCAATATATTTGAAAAATTAACCACTTCTTCATTGGAGTATGGAGGTATAAACATGTTTTAGTGTATACATTACTCGTATCTAATTTACAATAAGCATTGAATGAACTATCTGATTCACAGGTACAAGTGATCCTTGAGTTAGATAACACACAAGCTGTAAAAAACAGTTATACCAACTGAAGACACGGGTTATATAGAAAAAGTTTCCATGACCCAGCCTCTGCCAGCGAGTATGGGTCTAAAAGGAGGTTTTAGAAGACACTTCTGGACTTTTGGTAGCCCCTGGAATATTGGTATAATGGGAAACTCAGTCACAAAATAATCATATAGATCTCTGGAAATCAAGCCGCTACTAAGAGTCGCTCAGACTGGTGTTCACTCTATTATGTATTACAGTGACATACTCATGATCAACTTCAATATAAACATTCCGATCATTTAACAAACCTAGAATACTATCATTATAATACTGTGAGTCCATGACAACGATAGCACCACCTTTATCAGCAGGGTTCACTATGATATCATCATTCTGCTGTAATTCCAACAATGCCTGCCTTTCATCAGCATTCAAATTATAAAAATTTCTCATCTCACCATTATTGTATGCACTCATTAAATCAATCTCACATTTCTTGGAAAACATTTCCAAAACTGGGTGTAACACAGGTTGAAACACACTAGGTTTCATAAAGACAGGACAATTAGTTTCAACATTAGTGTCCATAAACCGTCTTGAGCATAACATTTCTTACATACATTTTAATGTCAATGATAGTCTCACTCAGGCTGGAACCCTGTGCAGGAATGAAAGTTAAACCATGTTCTAACAAGGATAACTGTGCAGCAGTCAATTCTCTACTTGAAATTGTATATATTACCGACTCTTCGAATCTGTCCACATAGTTTTCAAAGTTTGTAGCCTGTTGTCCTCCATTAAGCGTTGCCGCTTCCTCCCATGGCTCAGGGAGTATGGTTGACATAATTTCTCCCTCTGATGAATGGGTAAAGGTAAAGGGAGTGTCTCTGTGGAGCCAATCACATTTAACAGTTTTGGCCGTACATCCACCGGTTTTGGAAAAACACCCGGATTTAAAGGGGACTGAGCAGAAGTACTAGGTGTAACATTAGAATCCATACAAACACTCCCCTCATTGTTAATGCTTGCCTGTACACTAACCGAGGGATTCTCAACCACTTTAGCATCCCCCTCCCTCTGAACACCATTATTAATAATACTCGAAGGGGCTGGCCCCTGCATACTCTTCAGCCATGTAAAAACATTACATTTAGCAAAGTCTGTGGTAAATCTCATAACAATTTTTTAGATTTCTGCATTTTCAAATGCTGCTCATACGAAGAAACACTATCAGTCAATTCTTTCTCAAGGGGTTTGAAAACTATGTTTTATGGTTATAGTCGTGCTTTGGTGCTGTTTTGTTTTTAGTTGTATTACGCTTTGGTTAATTGGCACCATTAGTTCCATTGGGACTATTGATTTTTCTTTTATTTGTTCTTGTTTAATATCCCAAGGAAGTATGGCAGAGGTTAATGAGAATGATATTGAACTTGGCTATGTACCTGTCAGGAAGAGAGGTAAAGACCAGTTCCTGAGGTTTCTGAAGACTGATGTCAACCCATTATTAGTGAAACCAACAGCCAATGAAGGTGACCATTTGGCCGAGGATGATGTTCGTTTGATTAATGCCATTAGGGAGCTTGAAAATGAACTGTTCAAGCTAAAATATTTCCAATGGCAGTGTCTACATCTTGAGGCATGCCTGTTACAGAGTAGTACCTCATGGATTACGAATGTTGGTCATGCTAACGTATGGTGAGACTCAGTTAAGTTTGTTTAGTAAATGGCAGCAGTTAAATCTGTAGCTGAGCTTTAATTCCATATAGCTACTTATTGACTATTTCAAACTCCTTGAGAAAGAATTGACTGATCTAGTTAATAAGAAGTATGCCGAGTTGTTAGATCAATTTAAGGATGACTTCTTGCCAAACTAGATGGGGATATTGATAGTGTTTCTTCATATGAGCAGAGTTTGAAAATGTAGAAATCTAAAAAATTGTTATGAGATACCACAGACTTTGCTAAAGGAAATGTTTTTACATGGCCGAAGAGTATGCAGGGGGCAGCCCCTTCGAGTATTGTTAATAACAGTGTTCAGAGGGAGAGGAATGCTGAAGTGGTTGAGAATTCCTCGTTTAGTGTACAGGCAAACATTAACAATGAGGGGAGTGTTTGTATGGATTTTCTCCTTTAAATCTGGCTGTTTTTTTCCAAACCAGTGGATGCATGGCCAAAACTGTTAAATGTGATTGGCTCCACAGAGACATTCCCTTTACCTTTACCAATTAATCAGAGGGAGAAATCACATCCACCACACTCCCTGAGCAGAGGAAGGAAGTGGCAATGCTTAATTGAGGACAACAGGCTACAAACCTTGAAAACTATATGGACAGACTCGACGAGTCGATAATATATAATATTTCAAGTAGAGAATTGACTGCTGCACAGTTATCTTTGTAAGAACATGGGTTAACTTTTATTCCTGCACAGGGTTCCAGCCCGAGTGAGACTAATATTGACATTAAAATGTATGCAAGAAATGTTATGCTCAAGATGATGTTTATGGAAACTAATGTTGAAACTAATTGTCCTGTCTTTAGGAAACCTAGTCTGTTTCAACCTGTGTTTCGCCCAGTTCTGGAAATGTTTTCCAAGAAATATAAGATTGATTTAATGAGTGCATACAATAAAGGTGAGATGAAGAGAAATTTTCATAATATGAATACTGATGAAAGGCAGGCATTGGAATTACTGTTGGATGATGATATCATAGTGAAACCTGCTGATAAAGGTGGTGCTATCATTGTCATGGACTCACAGTATTATAATGATAGTATTCTAGGTTTGTTAAATGATTGCAATGTTTATATTGAAGTTGATCGTGAGTATGTCACTGTGATACATAATAGAGTGAATGCCAGTCTGAGCGACTGTCTTCGTAGCAGATTGATTTCCAGAGAGCTATATGATTATTTTGTGATTGAGTTTCCCATTATACCAATATTCCAAGGGCTACCAAAAGTCCATAAGTGTCTTCTAAAACCTCCTTTTAGACCCAAAGTCTCTGGCAGAGACTGGGTCATGGAAACTTTTTCTATATTTATAGGAAATCAATTGAGGCCTGTGCTTAATGCACAATGACATGTAATAAGGGACACGAAGTTTCTGGTAGATTTGTTTGAGTGTACTAATGAGTTGAGTTTTAATGGAGATTATTTTTTAGTTAGTGTGGATGTTGTCTCTCTTTTTACATGTGTCCCATATGATAGTGGTATTGATATAGTAAAAAAATATTTAGTAGAGAAGAGTGATTATGATTTGGTAACCATTGATTTAATTTGTTTGTTTTTGGAAATTGTTTTGGAGAACAATGTATTTATGTATGATGAGCATTTATTTTTACAGAGAATTGGCGTAGCTATGGACACTAGTTGTGCCAATAGCTATGCCAATATAGTTATGGCCCACTGGGAGGAGAAATTAGTTTTTGGTCCCACCTATATGCCTCATGTTATATTTTACAGGAGGATTGTTGCCAATCTTTTTTTTAATTTGGAGAGGGACCAATGAACAGTTGACCCATTTTTGTATGTTTTTTTGAATAATACTGTTCCGTTTTTTTGCCTTTTACTTGCAAGTCATCTATGAAAGAAATGGACTTTTTAGATGTTAAGGATATGATGAATTCCTGCTGTGAGCTAACCACTACACTATTCAGGAAAAATTGTAGGAAAAACACGCTACTACAAAGGAATAGCATGCATTCTGGTCATGTATTTAGGAATATAGCTAAAGGTTAAAGCATGCGTATATCTAGGTTAAACAATGAGGAGACTTTATATGAGAGAGACAGCAATCAGTTTAGAAGTGAGCTACTTGACAGGGGTTATAGGGTAAAGGAGGTCGATGAGGCATTGCACTTCAGCAGGGAGAATGGGAGAGGTAGGGGTAAACCGTATTTCTCTCACAGATTGCCTTTGCAAATGAGGTATTTAGTGATACAGCTGTAACCATTAATACACTACCTATGTTGATTTTTTACACTAGCAATGTGAATAATATTGTACAGGTTGTGAAGAATAACTGGTCTATTTTACACTTAGATGAAAATATTTGCTCTGCTGTTCGTAAGCGACCTAGATTTAGTTTTAAAAATAAAA
The DNA here is from genome assembly GCF_019279795.1 of Protopterus annectens. Classification (NCBI taxonomy): domain Eukaryota; kingdom Metazoa; phylum Chordata; order Ceratodontiformes; family Protopteridae; genus Protopterus; species Protopterus annectens. Next base: position 625,271,316 of record NC_056726.1, on the reverse strand, counting down.
AGTCTTTAAAGAGATGTCTATGCTATAAGAATCCCATCCATCCCAGTGGCAATATAATAGATGCTCCTTTTATGCGCTTTTGTTTTAAATGCAATTTTTGTGAATTTATAGATCCATATGTTGATTTTCTTTACCCGATCACTGGTAAGATGTTTCGATTCCATGTCTTTGTTGACTGTCATTCCATGAACCTTATCTATCTGGCTAAATGCTGGGCCTGTGATTGTTTTTATATTGGTAAGACCAACAGGTCTCTGTTAGAGAGAATGAGGGAACATACATATTGTATACATAAAGTGGATGAACATATTGCTTTAGCTAAGCATTGTGTAGAATAGGGGAATGACAATGTCTTTGGATTTAGAGTGATTGAGATGGTGGGCAGTGACATTCGTGGTGGAGATTTCAGGAATTTTACTGAGGAACATGAGTTGTTCTGAACAATTAGGATGCAAGCAGATAGATTTCCTGGTATTAATGAGAGAGTTTCCATTAAACCAGCTTTGAAAGCAAGAGATCTCTTTAAATTATTTTATCTTATTTTAATTGAATGTGTCTCTTCATTGGATGGTTTGTATTCTTAATTAATGTGATCTATGCTATTTATTTCAACTGTTTTTTGAAATAAACTGTCTGACGAAGCACATTTACTGTGTGAAAGTGCTTACCTTGTATTTAGTAAAACTGTGTTTTATGGTTACAGTCATGCTTTGGTGCTGTTTTGTTTTTAGTTGCATTACGGTTTGGTTAATCTGCAACATTAGTTCCGTTGGGGCTATTGATTTTTCTTTTACAGTTCTTTTCCTGTTATTCAAAACAACATTGTGTTATAGGTTACTGATGTCATGTATAGATATACACCAGGAAATGAGTGATTACATTTTCTTGAGTTCATAGGTTCATAGGTGTGTACTAGGCTAATGGCCCTGGGGCCTTTACAAGCCTAGCCCATAGAGGTGCCCTGGCATTGTGCCACCCTTTGTTAGTTCCTAGTGCCTCTATCAAGTAGAGCCACTGGAGTGATTTCCAGGGTGAAGTTTCTAATTCCCATCCACTCATCAAGATTTCTTTTGAAGAAGGCTAATGAGGTGCGCTGCTTGACATGTATGAAAAGTCTAATCCAGAGCATGGGTAGCCTCTGGGTTATGAACCTATCCCTCCAGCATGTTCTGTTGATTGTGGTAATGAGGTTGAGGTCTTTGGAGCGTGTGGTGAGGAGGGATTGGGATTTCTTTAGATGTAGCATTTCTAACAGAGCTGACTCAGACATGGCTTTGTAAGTCAAGCAGAGATCGCCTCTTAGTAGATGATATGAGACAGAGAATAGCTAGAGTTTTTTGAGTCTGTCCATGTAGGACATGTGTTTAAGGCCTAGGATCCTCTTTGTGAGATACATTTATGGCCTCTCCAGCTATGCAGGTGTCTAGTGATGTACATGCCAAATGGGGCATTATAGATTGGTCTAATGAGGGAAGGGTAGAGAGAGAAATGATGACC
>NC_056726.1:625149819-625264819 GCF_019279795.1 Protopterus annectens | reverse complement strand
GTTTTTATCTGCCCGAGCTGAAAAACATAGATAATAATGATCAGATTTCCAATCAAAACACAAATATCACGTGTTCGAGACATGGATAACTATAAATTCACTTCAGCATCCATGCTGAAAATATATACTAAAAGTTCAAGATCAGTGACACATTCATAATTCTTTGTAGCACATGGAGCTTTATCTGCCCCTCAGACTACAAGTTATAGAAAAAAATGAGTGCAGAATCACAAAGTAATTAACTGGTTTTAAAAACGGATAAAGTACTTAGTGCTGTCAAACAAACAGTTGCACAACTTTCAGCTTATTTGCTTAAGAATTTGGGACAAATCCAAAAATAATGTGTGGGGGGGGGGTGCAATGGATTGTTATTTATTTGTTTATTTATTTAAACTTGTTAACCAGGGTAGAACACTTATCCCAACTGACCAATTACGGTGGCACCCTACACAAAGTCACCATAAACTATAGATCTGTACAGTGATAAGTAGAAAGCGATAAAGAGCTTAGAGGCAAAATATGGTGAAAGAAAAGAAATCATAAGCATACACAACTGTTACTAGAGTAGCAGATATATACAGCTATTTACAAATGTTATCAGTTGTGAAAGGTTATGCACAGGTATTGGTTCGGGTTTCAGTAGTGAAGGAAGGTGAGAAGTAAGAGACAGAACAATGTAGAAATTGTCAGGTAATGGAGTAGGAAGGCTGGCATAGGCATTTGGATACTAGTTTAAGGTGAGTTTTAGGTGAGGAAGGAAATTTGAGTAGGAGGTTGAAAATCAGGAACAGGTTTTATATATTGCTCTTATTTACTTCAAAATGTTAATAGAACAACACGTCTTGCATCCTTTACTCCCAGTCACATTAGGAGTCCCACAGGGATCCATCCTTGGACATCTTTTGTTCAGTATATTTACTAACAACCTCAATACTGCCACTCCCTTAGCTTCCATAATCCAATATGCTGATGATTCTACACTTATATGAGCTGCAGCTACATGCAACAGCTCCAAGACGTAACACAAAAGTCCTTCACCCAAACTGAATCATGGTTAACCAACTCACAGCTTATACTTAACCCTAACAAAATGAAACTCACGATCTTTCATACCACCAGACTCTCAGGCCTCCCATCCACCTTTTACATCACTGCTGGTTACAGTACAAGAATTACTCCTGAACCACAAACAAAACTATTGGGTGTCACAACTGATAATAAGCTGAGTTTTGACCTCCACATATCACAAACAATCAAGAAAGTACACAAAAAAATGGGCACACTATACAGAAACAAAAACATTATGACAGAAACTACAAGGGTAGCTATAGCCAGACCCCATCGCCTGTCAACACCCCTCTGTGCCTCCCCTAGATGTATCAATCTTAAAAAGGCAGGCTTAAACAAGCTAGAAACAAGCTATAACAAAATGGCAAAATTTGCAACAGACTCAGTAGATAGGACTCACCACTGTCATGCCTTAAAACAACTTTCCTGGTTGGAACTACCACAACTCTTAGTTTACACTCCGTTAATCATGGCCCATAAACTACTTCATCAGCCTGAGAAAACTCCAGCTCTCCTAAACATTTTACAACCCTACTCCAAAAACATATCCTTTGCTCAACAAACAAATCATTACTATAGGTTACCAAATCTACAAGTACTGCTGGCAGCAGTCTATATTATTCCCAAATAGCAAAAACATGGAACACACTTCTTCCCTCTATTAGAACCACTCCTGACTTCAGTCAGTTTTAAACAACTTCTTAAACGTCACCTACCGGACTCATGGCTTTGCTCATGTAACAGTCCAGGATGAATGAGACAAAATAATGTCAATTATCCCATTACCCCCTGCTCATAAAACTAACCTTCTAATATCATTTCACACACCTCCCCCTTCATCCTACATATCCCTGCTCATGGATAACTAGTATGCACTGTACTGCTATTTTAAACTCGCTGTCTCATCTACAGTCTCCCTTTCCTTAATTGTTCTCATCCCATCTCCCTCTGCCTGTCTGCTCTGCTCTCTCTTCTCTATAGTTACTGTATAGCCACTAACTATAAAATAACTTGTCTACACTAACTCTTGCTTTATACTCCTTCACCAATTGGAAACCAGAATTATAATATGCATCTCATGGCTTAGCTTGCATTATATGTTGTCTAGTTGTAATAGTGTAAAAACAAAAAAAAACATGCATATTCTAGCTATTCTATTACTTTTGTATCAATACTTTATAATGTTATGTATTACTGCTTTAAAAAAGTTATCTATGCCATGTCTCTCTCACCTTATAAAAACACTATCGTGTGTCTTTTTTTAATGTATGTGCCTATGTAAAGCTTTTCTCCGTGGGCCTCTGCTTTCAGCCCATTTGGACTTTCCCAGTAAAAACAGACTATAGTTAGTGAGATATATCCATTTCCTGTAAAGTCATAGCAGTTTTGAAACTCTGATATCTGTGGAAAGAACCATAACTATGTAAGGTGGGGGGGGGGGGGAGCTGCCCAGCTCCAAACTTAAGTTATGACTGCAGTACCATCACTTATTTAAGAGGCTGAGGCAGATACTGCAGCTTCTTACATGAAAAGTCATGTGTCATTTAAAGGAGATCCAGTATCTGTCTGACTGGGAAGACATGATCGACAAACCACGATGCCTTGCCAGAGATGGTCTGCACCTGTCACCCCTGGGATTCAGGTTACTGGCTAAAGCTCTTGCCACCCCTATAGTGCCTTTTTTAGGCAAAGTTCAAAGGATAAAACCACCACTGTAACAGATACAAGCATGCAAAATCTGAAGGTAATGCTACTCAATGCTAGAAGTCTAAACCTCAAAATGCACTCTCTCAAGGCACTCCTAAAAATGGAGAACATCGATATCTGTGCAGATATATAGTGTAAGAGGTATAACAGAGACCCGGTTCAAGGCTCCAGAGAGCACCCCTGCAATACCAGGCTACAACTCTTAAAACTTTTCGGCCACAAAACCAAGACCGAAACACTAAAGATGGAGGAGTGTCCGTATTCACCAAGGATATTCACACCTCCAGGTTAGTTGCCCAACACAATGTATCTGAAATTCTCCAGTTGCAACTAACACTAGGTAAGACAGCAATCCAAACTGTAGCTTGCTACAGATCCCCCACCATGCCCCAAGATTCTCACTACACCTTTCTAAACATACTGGAAAATATTAAGATACAACTAAACACCCTAATACTGGGTGATTTCAACTACCCTGCCATTAACTGGGAAAACTACTCGGGTACCAACTTCTTTTCCCAACGGTTCTTGGAATTCATAAATTCCAACACCTTGGATCAACTAATCCATTGTCCCACCAGGGGCTCCAGTATCCTAGACCTGGTCATTACCAATATGGTAGACAGATGCTCCACACCAGTGGTCACCCCCTCATTGGTCAGGTCTGACCATAAGCAAATCACCCTTGACATCCACATCCCACCCCCACCCCCCAGTAAGGAAACCTCCTTAAAAAAATTCTCCAAAGCCAACATCATACTACTGAAGTCAGAAGTGACAAACTTCATGACACCCATGCAGACAGGATCTGAAAGTTCGACTGCAGAATCCTACACTAAGGCACTGTACGAGCACATCCACCTGTGCATGAATCGTGCCATTCCAAATAGGACCAAGATGCTCTTCTCCAAAGAAAGGAAGCCAATCTGGTGGCCCCTGCTATAAACAAACAGAAAAGAGGAAAATCTCAGGATGCAAAAAACTCCCTCACGAGCCTCAGTAAGAAGCTGAGATCCCTCATAAAATCCTCCAAAGCTAGTTACGAAAATAAAATTGCCAAAGATTCCAAAGACAACCACAAGGCATTCTATAGTTATGTCAAGAATCTAAATGGCAATGCTCAGATCTGCTCTGAGCTACAACAGAATAGCATTAAATATGCTGATCCCAAGGATATTGCCAATAACCTGGCAGATCGATTTAGTGCCAACTTCACCCCCATCTCACCCCCTAAAGGGCCCATCTCAATACCAAAAGATTGCCAAATTCCGGTAATCACGGCCACACAGGTAGAAACTGCACTCTCCAAATCTAAGAATACAGCATCCATGGGACCAGATGACATCTTAGGCTGTGCACTACATGAACTACAAAATGAACTGGCACCTCACCTAAGTGTCATGTTTAATCATAGCCTCACCTCAGGCTCCGTGCCCACTGAGTGGCGCACAGCTACAGTTATCCCACTCCACAAGGGGGGATCCACCTTGGATCCCGGAAACTACTTCCCCATCAGTCTGACAAGCCTGATCTGCAAGGGCATGGAATGCATTATCATCGAACATATAAACAAAGACACTGGCAACCTTCAAACACTGGACCCCACCCAGTTTGGGTTTGTGAAGGGCTGATCTTGTCTCCTGAATCTGATTGACTTCTTTGAATCAGTCTCCAGAGCTGTGGATGAGGGTAAGGTGGTCCACACAGCCTATCTGGACCTCGCCAAGGCCTTCAACACCATCCCTCACTCTGGAATCATAGATAAACCTACTAAGCTGGGCATAAATCCATACGTCACTCGATGGGTTGCCAACTGGCTTACTGACAGAACCCAGACTGTAAAAGTAGCCAACTCCAAATTCAGCTCCAGACAAGTGACAAATGGAGTACCTCAGGGTTCAGTCCTGGGACCACTCTTGTTTGGCATCTACTTCTCTGAAGTACAGGCCAACACTAATGGACTCTGGCTAACAAAGTTTGCAGATGACTGCAAACTGGGAGCCATTATTGAATCCCCAAATGATGTGGATATTCTACAAAAGGGCCTTACAGAAACAGATGCCTGGTGCCAGAGCCATGGGCTCAAGCTAAATGCCTAGAAATGTATAGTTATCCCCTTTGGAAAAAAACATGTACCCATGAATTACCACATAGGTGGCAGTACACTAAACATTGAAAGTGTGATGAAAGACTTAGGGACACAGGTGGACAGTGGTCTCACTTTTGATAACCACATCACGACAACATTCAGGAAATCCTTCACTAAGGGCTTTTTATCCAGAAAAAAGGAGGTCATTGTCCCACTGTACTCATCCCTCATTAGACCCCATTATAGAATATAATGCCCCGTTTGGTATGTACCTCACAAGACATCTGCAACAGCTGGAAAGGCCGCAGAAATACCTCACTAAAAGAATCACAGGCTTAAAGCAGATGCCATATGCTAACCGTCTAAAAAATCTCCAGCTATACTCTGTGGCATATTGTCTACTCAGAGGCAATCTCTGCTTAACATACAAGGCCATGTCAAACCCTGAGCTGTTGGACATGCTCCACTTAAAAAAATCCCAATCCCTCAGAGCCACACGCTCCAGGGATCTAAATCTTGTCATCACAATGAACAAAACATGCTGGACGGATAGGTTCTTGACCCAGAGACTCCCCACACTCTGGAATAGACTGCCCATACATATCAAGCAGAGCAACTCCTTGGGCCTCTTCAGAAGGAACCTTGATGATTGGATGGGAGATAGGAAATTCACCCCGGGGATCATGTCAGTTGCCCTGCTAGACAGGGGTCCAGAGAAGTAAATATTGTGGGAAGAAATATCCAGGGAATTGTATGGCTAGGCTTGTATAGGCCCTAGGGCCAATAGCCTAGTACCAACCTATGAACCTATGAGCCTATGAATGCATCTAGTACCATAGCTGGCTAGTAACTGTAGCGAGGGGGCTGGCATTACTAATGCACTACAATACAAGATGCATTCATTTAAGAAGCCAGAATATTATTTGCCACTCTATTAATCTGCTACAGCTTTGTCGTGACTGTTTCACATGATATACTATTAAGTATGGGAGTGTAAGCAGGTGATTTATGATATAATGTTCACCTTAACATGGGCTTGTTAGCCAGATACCCCTCATGGGAGGTAGAGTGAATGATGTGCCACAATTTGTTATGTCAAATACATGTGAAGTAGAAAGGCTTGGTATTCCTGGAGGATGAAGTCCTTTGTGTCGATTCATTGTCTTATACAATGTGTAGAGTTCTAATAGCAGTAAGCAGAGGAAATGAAAGTTAAAGAAGGCATTCATGATGTCATTAATGTCATCTCTACATTTGGTGCAGTGTAAAACGGACTTCTGAAAACCCCTGTTAGTGAATCATTCAGTGTGAATAAAGACAGGGCAGTCTGAAATGACTAAAGAACAAATGCAAGATGTCCCCACCATGCCAAGCAGTATGTGATGAAATGTGTCCTAAAACTGGCAGCTAAGCTGATTGTGATTAGGAGAAGACTGGATAAAAGCCTTTTTCTCTCACTAGTCATGTATGGTGTAGGTAGAAGTAGTACTTTTATTCCCATCCTGCAGCAGACTCTATGCTACTGTTGCACAGCAGTGCAAAATGAATGTCTTTATCTATATTTCGAGTATGAAGTTGGCATATTCCTACAAAAATGACAAAAAAGGTACTGCTTTAGTGCTGAAACTAGAAAGAAGGAAATGATGCTGTAAAGTGCAGCCATTTTCATAACTTGCACTGTTTTTAGTATTTTACAAGGGAAAAATATACACTGTCTTGTATCTCCGTATTTTATTCCAGTTACAACAGAAAAGAAATTTGCAATATTTACTTTGATCTCTATATTTTCCTTGTACTTGCACATATACATTTGAACTCATGCAATATGCCTTCCCCATTTTAGTTATGACTCTTTTCACCTCACATCACTGAGTGTCTAAATATGACTGCTTGGGTACCTTTCTTTCTATACTTCTAGATACTTTGTATTCTGTTGTTTATTTTATCTTCACCTCTGAATATGCCTTCCTTAAATTTATTCTTCCTCCTTTTTTCACCTGGCTATCTGTTCATTTATTTCATTTGATAACTGAGTATGTGAAGTGGTTCATAGGGCTCTTTGCAGCTTTGATCCGAGTCAGAGACAGTACATTTTAACATACCAATAAATAAAACAGTGATACATCAAAGCTGTAATAATTAAATTTATCTACAGTTTTGCTGCAGTAAAACAGCTTTGTTTACAGTATCATTTGAATTAATGTTGTATGCATTTAAAAAGCTGGTAGGATAACAAAATTAAATATATAATGAGGCATGGTTAGATGGAAAGTTGTAATAGTGCTGCAATAGTGTGAAATTTTAGCATACGAACAGGAAAATTGTCAGAAAGTAAGCAGGATGGATAAAAGAATAATAACAGGAGTTAGGGGAAAGTGGAACATGTACAGCTGTGTGTAGCTTACTATATCTCCTTCAAGTAAAAGGCCACAGCCTCTACAACTGTAGACTTAATCTGCCATTTACAAACAATTTCATCTTCATATTCCAGTCTTCATTTCAAACTGTTACTTAATCAGCACATTAACTAATATGTTATCCATCACTACGAACTATTAAATAATTCAGTGCTTAACAGATATTCGCAAAGAAATAGATCATTCGGAGGAATGTTTAATATGCAATCCACTGTACAGAAGAAAATATTTGATCACAGTTTACTTGTAGGTCTATTCAGATTTGTAGGTCTGTTCAGTGGAAACTCCCTTATAATGAAAAGAATACCTCTGGCAAATATATGCATTCTGTGTACATGAAGCATTATAGCCAGTATGCGGCAATACTTTGCATTAGTGAACGTTTCCTGAATTCATCCTTCCCTACAGCTCTTTAAAGCTGATATACTTAATAACAGTGGTGTAGAAAAAAGGATAGTAAATGCATAATCCTTTATATCTCCTTCTTTCACTGCTTCTCCTTCCTAGACAATTCTCACACAATTCAAACAAAAATGCAACTTAAGTAGAAGAAATGAACCAGCAGGATTCAATTGATAAGGCCAAAAATCTATAATCAGATGGTGCTTTTGTTTTTACAACATACAAGGACTTCTTCAGACAGATTAAATATATATCAATGAATCATTTTAAACTGTAGTTAAAAATAGTACTATGACACTATCAAAATATTTGTAAAGGTATATAAAGTAATATGAGCATAAATATTGCAGTATTTAAAATGCCATACTTAGAAATGAAAAAAAAAATACCACTATCTCCTACAGCTCTTATTTAAAAAAAAACATTAAATTCACACTTTTGTTGACAACTGCTGAGACATGAAACTTGACAAGCCTCCAAAATAATCTGCCACTCGTTCAATAGTTCAAAATCCTTCCTGTTACCTCCTGATGTCTTCAGGGATAGGAATCAGCACAAAAAAGCCAGATCTCTTAAAAACCCTGGATTATTTAAGGTTTCTAAAAAGTGTGTGTGTTTTATTTTTATTCTTAGTATCATAAATATGATCATAGCTGAAATTCCCTAGTTTCCCATTTGTCTTCCCTGTGTAGAAAGAGATATAAGAAATGCAAGAAGAAATATAGACTACAAATTCTGAGCAAAAGATGGAGGCCCCATGTGAACTGCAAATTATATTAGTATTATAGCAACAGAAGTTTAGATCGTTACTAACGTATTTACAAAAATTGCACACAAAACATTTAAAGGTACCAGACTTCAAATTCTTTCCTGTTATCTTAACATTTCTTCATCCTTGATGATTTTTTAAAGATTCCTATATCTTCTGTAAATAAAAACAGTCTGGTGCCCCACTTTGTGACAAATATCATTACTGAATAGCTAATCTTCTTCAACAACTAATAATTATTTTGTCTGGCCCCCAGCATCAACATTATATAACAGGGTTATTGCTGCTTTCCAGTTTTTTAATCGTACTATGTCAGCACCTGTAAATACTAAGTTTGGAATACATCATTCTTTTCATCCACTATTTCTAAAAGCTAACCCATCATTAGGAATATCTGCGTTTCTTTCGTACATCAAGGATAAATGCCTTTTGTCGTGGTTAGTAGTTAAATTATCTAGCCAAGCACTCTTAACTTTATAATAATAACAATAATAATAATAACAACAATAATAATAACTTTTGTTCTACAAAACCACAGAAAATTGATGAGAAGCTGCCCCAACTACCATAAAAAATGGAAAGCATTAGGAAGTACAGACGAGAATATAAAAATAAAATCTGAGCAATGATCAAGAAAAACTAAGTTAACAAGGGAATGTTTGAAAACATGCTAGTAACGCTTATAATTTGTGTAGATACCATCAGAACTTAGAACTCACCAGGGATCTTCACCTACGGTTCGGAATGTGTAGTCGATGCCACTTCTTTTATGTGACCTTTTTTACTTAGTTAAGACAAATAGGAAATTAAGAAATTGTAGCTATGGACATATTTATGCTGTTAGGAATACAAATGAAGCAAATACATGTTTTTGAGAATCATTACAAGTCACTCTGTAATAGAACATAGTATGATAACAAGTCCTAGAAGAATCTAGAGTAAAACAAATATGCCACAGGTACAACTCACAGTTACAAATTAAAACTTTAGGTAGTTAAAAAAAACATTAGAATGAACGTTATACTGCATGAGTTTTACAAAACATTTGCATTTCATTTTGCACTTCCTCAGCTTAAGATAGGACACATATATGCAGTTTTGAATTGGAGACAAAAAAATAGAACTTGGCAAGGACTATAGTGGTTGAGAAAAATGTATCAAAACCAAATTAAGTTAGACCCATCACAATTATGTATTAGTTATAGTTCCCTTTAGCTTTTGTTCTTAAAAATTCTTGTTGGATGTCATTAAGCAAGCGCCCTACTACTTGAAGACCAGTGTCACAACTTTAATAGAAGTTACATATGTACACATTCAGTAAAGTGTTTTTCAGGATCCGGCAGTTTTAGTGGTAGATGTCCAAACATGTTTTGTTTGATCAGCAGAAATGCTGTATATGAAATATTAGAGAAAATGCATTTGCCAGTTCTTCTAATCAGTGAGTAAAGTACATTTATGCAACACAAAAACACATTTATTTAGCTTCTGAAAAAAATAAAATTATGCATAAGTCGAAAATAAATGTATAGGCACACTCAGTCAAACAAGAATGTTGAGGATCCCCTGCCACTTTGAGTCTTATAAAACAACAGTTATGTTTATCATATAGACCTTGATATACAACAACAAAAATATTACATATTACAGATAAACAGAGAGATAAATGTGTGTGTGTTTGTGTGTGTGTGTGTGTGTGTGTGTGTGTGTGTGTGTGTGTGTGTGTGTGTGTGTGTGCACATCTGTGAAGCTAGCTTATTATTGACAATAAAACAAAAAGAAGAGATACAGAGGGACAGGAACAAAATCCAAGCAGCAAAATATGATAAAAAGATGTCCACAATAAGCTGAAAAGTACAAATAAAACTGGTTTAATTATATATTGGTGAGCACTTTTGCAGAAAAAAATACTTCTTCAGACCATATAACAAAAGCCAACATAACATCCAATCCATTTAAAAAACAACAATTGACAATAGTAAGAAAAAAAAATCTGCATTTACTGTTGTAGGCTTCATACTCAAGTGTGATGGCTTTTTGTGCATATTTACTGTTAAATTGCATTTTTCTGTTTAATTTTCACAAAGAAAATACTATCTGTTTTGCTCGTTTCCTGCCTTTTCCTATACTAGAATAGTCCAGATCTCAGATTTGCTGGTTTCAGGACTTTATTTTGTGTTTCTGAGTTGTCCAGACCTTGTTGTGGTAAAAGGAATTCTTTCTCCTTATCATTGGGAGTGGTAAGCATTGAGCAGCCTATCTGTCACAAGAGGAGTGGTTTCCAACTCTGAAATTGTACCTTATTGGCCATCTTGGGCTGATGTTTATCCCTTTCAACTTTCTGAGTTAAAAACCCCTGTTTGTGCAGGTTTGCGCTTGTTTTAGCTCGGCATATCTTGTTTGAGTGTCCTGTAGAATACTACAGTGCCAGAAACGAGAAAGAGAGACTTTTTGCTGATTCTAAGTATATTTTGGCTTTTTCTTGACTGTTTTTGCTTACTGCACTTTAAAAGCCATTTTTATTGTGGTTCTGTTGTTATTTCTGCTGCATTTTACTGTTAAATCATTTTACTGTGTGTGCACTTTGATTTCAGCTTAAAGTTAATAATTTAAACTGCATTTACTGTTGTAGGCTTCCACTCAAGTGCAATAGCCTTTTCTTTGCAATTTATTGTTAAATTGCATTTTTCTGTTTAATTTTCACAAAAAAAACAAAAACAAAATACTATCTGTTTTGCTCATTTCCCACCTTTTCCTATACTAGAATACTCTGGATCCTAGATTTGCTGGTTTAGGACTTTAGTTTGTGTTTCTGAGTTGTCCAGACCCTGTTGTGGTAGAGGGAAGTCTTTCTGCTTTTCCATGGGAGTGGTAAGCATTGAGCAGCCTATCTGTCGCGAGAAGAGTGGTTTCCAGCTCTGAAACTGTACCTTATTGGCTGTTTTGGGCTGATTTCTAACCCTTTCAACTTTCTGAGTTAAACACCTGTGTTTGCGTGGGTTCGAGCACCGCTGCTTAGCTAGGGTTAAACTATTTCTGGCGCCATAAAGTCTGCTCTACAAAGCAGAAAACCAAGCAATTAGAACTAGCCAGTTTCTTAGTTTTAGCACTTGAATCTGCTTCTTCGAGCTCGGCACTTGTTCAGAACTTGTTGTAAGCACTAAATAATATACAAATTACTACAGCACTCAACCTTCCTCATTTGCCTAGAGGAAAACAGTTTTTGTACTTACTTTCCACATTTGCCTAGAGGAAAACTGTTTTTGTACTTACTTTCCTCACTTGTCTAGAGGAAAATAGTTTTTTTAGTACCTATTCAGGCATGTCCAAGGGTCAGCTCCTGGTGTTTTCCTCCTGTTTACCTGATGAATCTGGGCATCTTGGGGCAATGTAGCAATTGTCTCATGTACACAGATAACCCTCTCCTCCTACCACCCAACACTACCACCTATTAGAGATGCACTTATCTAGCCAAACTGAGGGTAAAGCTCTCTCCAACCAAGACTGGACTTGACCATCAAGTGGAGAAGGTACACACTTGCACCACACCACATTCATCACATAGTCCCACTAAACCTACACCACCAAAATCCACACATAGAAACACAAAAACATTCTCGGAGGCTCTCAATAATAATCCACCCAAGCAACAGAGACCTACAAAGCAGAAAACCAAGCAATTTCCACCCCCAACACAACCCAAAAGACACATAGCCCACAAAATCAGTGTGCCACTCAACCACAGCCCATAAGGCAAAACAACATACCCAACACATTAGTCATAGGTGACTCTATAGTCAGGCACACTGATGTCCCACTCACCAGGCAAAACAAGGAGAAAGTTATTGTCAGCTGCCTGTCGGATGCCAGGATCCGCCACATAACCCACGCACTCAGGTCATGCCACAAAAGTACAAATATGACTCTGTCATTGTCCATGTTGGTATGAACGACCTGAGACATACCTCCCTGGACTACATAAAAAGAGTCATAGAAGAGGTCTCCAATCTTGTAGCCCAGGCAGGTATGACCCTAGCCCTGAGTAGCATCCTGCCATCGCCAAGAATGATACCACAGTACAATTAAAAATGATTGACTTCAACAATTGGCTAAGCTTCTGGTGTCATTCTAAGGGGATCCAGTAGCTGTCTGCCTGGGATGACATGGTTGACAGACCACGACTCTTTGCCAGAGATGGCCTGCACCTGTTGCCCCTGGGATTCTGGATACTGGCTAAGGCTCTTGCCGCCCCTATAGTGCCTTTTTCAGGCAAGGTCCAAATGATAAATTCACCACCATAAGGTTCAGGCAAGCAAAAACTGAGTGTAATGCTACTCAGTGCTAGAAGTCTAAACCTCAAAATGCACTCACTTGAGGCACTCCTTAAAATGGAAAACATCGATATCTGTGCAGTGACTGAAACCTGGTTCAATGCTCCAGAGAGCACCCATGCATTACCAGGCTATAATTCATACCATGCCTTTTGGACATCTAACTGGACCGGAACACTAAAGACAGAGGTGTGTCCATATTCATTAAGGATATCCACACCTCCAGGCTAGTTGTGGGAATAATGCATCCCAGATTATCCAAGTGCAACTAACTCTGGGAAAACTGCAATCCAAATTGTAGCTTGCTACAGATCCCCCACCATGCCCCAGGATTCCTACTCCTCCTTTCTTGATATACTGGAAAATATTAGGGTTCAACCAAACACCCTAATCATGGGTGATTTCAACTACCCCGCCATTAAATGGGAAAACTACTCATGTACCTATTCCTTCATGCAATGCTTTCTGGAATTCATAAATTTCAATACCCTGGATCAACTTATCCACACCCCATGCAGGGGCAACACTATCCTAGACCTAGTCATTACCAACATGAGCAACTGGTGTTCAACACCTGTGGTCAACTCCTTGTTGGTCAAATCCGACCATAAGCTAATCACCCTAGATATACACGTCTTGCCCCCACCCCAATTAAGGAAACCACCATAAAAAATTTCTCCAAAGCCAACTTCATGCTTCTTAAGAGAGAAGTGGCAAACTTCATGACACCCATGCAGATGGACAATGCAGTTATGACTGCTGAATCCTACACAAATGCACTCTATAACCACTTACATGAGTGCATGGATCGTGCTATCCATAACAGAACCAAGATGCTATCCTCCAAAAAAAGGAAGCCAATCTGGTGGTCCCCTGCCATAAACAAACTCTACAACAGATGGAAGAAACTGTTGCAAACGAGAGTAAAATCCCATGAGTGGAGGAGCTCCCTGGTCAGCCTAAGTAAGAACCTGAAAGCCCTCATAAAATCCTCCAAAGCTAGTTATGAAAACAAAACCATCACTGATTCTAAGGACAATCACAAAGCATTCTATAGCTATGTCAAGGATCTCAATGGCAACGCCCAGATATGCTTTGAGTTACAGCACAATGGCATGAAAATTACAGAACCAACTGATATTGCCAACATTGTGGCAGATAGGATCAGTGCTAACTTTAACCCCCTCTCACCCCCTAAAGGGCCCATATCTATACCAGAAGAATGCAGAGTTCCTGTAATAACAACTACACAGGTAAAACCTGCACTCTCTAAAGCCAAGAAGACAACATCCATGGGACCGGACAACATCCCAGGCTGTGTTTTACATGAGCTTCAGAACTAACTGGCTCCCCACCTAAGTACCATGTTCAATCATAGCCTCACTTCAGGCTTTGTGCCCACTGAATGGTGCACAGCAACAGTTATCCCACTCCTCAAAGGGGGAGCCACCACGGACCCCGGGAACTATTGCCCTATTAGCCTGACGAGCCTGATCTGCAAGGGCATGGAATGTATCATCATGGAACTTATAAACAAAGACATTGGTAAGCTCCAAACTCTGGACCCCACCCAGTTCAGGTTTGTGAATGGCAGATCATGTCTCCTGAACCTGATTCATTTCTTTGAAGCAGTCACCAAGGCCGTAGCAAGGGTTCACACAGCCTATCTTGACCTTGCCAAGGCTTTCAACACCATCCCCATTTCTGGAATTATAGATAAACTCACTAAACTAGGTATAAATCCCTATGTCACTAGATTGGTTGCCAAATGGCTCATGGACAGAACCCACACTTAGGGTTAGGGTGCAGGTGAGGTGAGTGTGCGACAGTGAAAGACTTTAGGGTTAGGGTGGGATAGGTGAGTTAGGGTTAGAGCATGGGTCAGGTGAGTGTGCGATGGTGAAGGACTTTAGCATTAGGGTTACGGTTAAGGTAAGTGGATAGGTAGTAGTGTATGTACAGTTTAGTGTAGGGTTAGATGTAGGATTTTGAGTGTATGTGTGTGGATTGATGTTGTTTTGGTGTGTTTGTGTTGTGTGTGTGTTTCTTGGAACAGTGATTTTTTTTCACTGGGAAAAAAATCACTGTTATAAGACATCGATGTTTTTGCAGTTTGTGGTTTGAAGTTCGAACACATGGTGTTTGAACTTCAGACGTTTCGATTAACTGATATAGACCCTAATTTGAGGGCACCCATACATGAAAGCAGTGGTCAAGTATTTTATTTTTCATTTAAGACTAAAACATTATTTGATTACATGATATCTAGTTTAGTTTTGCATTGAGCGGATTTGGTTTGCTTTATACTGTCTTCTTTTTGTACATCGTGACTGACGCAGGTTCAGAAAGTGCCTGTGCTTCTCCCCTCGCTGCATGTACTTTTTAATTTCAGTTATAAGTCAAGGACAGCAGCTAGTATGCTTGTAATGTTACTTGGTAGGATAAAGGTAAATTTGGATTGCTAAAAGAGTACTAGTAAAGCGATCATCACCATTCTCCAACATCTTTCCCAAATGCTATACAAATTTTAATCATATCTAGTCTGGTCCCTAAAATTGCTCTGAAATTCTAATCACGTCACTCTTCCTTCACATGGGACTTGCACAAATATTCCAGCTTTATATGCCCCTAATGTGTCAGAATTATTTTATCAAGATTTCTTCCTATAGAATGAGTCAGCTTTATTCCATAATAAACATGTTTTATCATTTTGCTTATAATTTGCAGATGGTTAATATATCATTATTGCAAAGTTGTACACCTAGTGTCCATAGTCTCTGTCTTCAAATATTATTGCTTGCTGTTCTTCTCCTCTAACCATATCTTTTATTTACCTAGTTTATTTATTTGGCATTTGTTAACTGGGTTGGTCCACCTGGGCTTGGGGCCCATTTTCAGCGGAGACCCGAGGAGAAAAGCTCCATTCACAAAGTGTTTACAGCAATAAAAATATTTCAATCAGATTACTTACAATAAAACTTGTTTTACAGGAAGTTAAAGACACAAAAAAGTATGCATGCACAAGGAAATACACAATGTTTTTACAGAGAAATTATATATATATATATATATATATATATATATATATATATATATATATAAAGATCTAGCCATCAGCATAGTAGATTGAGTATAGTAAGTAAACAGATAGTAGGGTACTAGCTGAAAGGGGAGCGATTAATTAGAAGCAGATTTGTGGACTTCAGTAGGCTTAGTTTGATTTCTTTTTTAAAGTGTGGAGGGTGGGAGATGGAACGTATGTCTTGGGGAAGTTTGTTCCAAGTATGGGCAACAGACTATTTATAGAGAAGTGTGTCTACTGTTTTCATGGGTTGTTAGGCATCTAGTAGTTGCTGATTAGAGGTACAGAGGGACCAAGGTAGAGAATAGATGGAGACAAAGGTAGAGAGAGCTGGACAAGATGAAGGTTTATAAAGAATGAAGTGTAGAATTTGAAATTGTGGTAGCAGTAGTTGTTGACGAAGTTCAATCCATTGGAGAGAGTTAAGGCAGTGATCTGCACTGTAAGGAGAATTTGTGATAAATCTAGCTATCTTATGGTAAGTTTGTTGAAGTTTGTTCAAGGTTGTGGTCTGAATGTTGTTAAGCACTGGAGCAGAATATAGTAGAGAGGGGAGGAGGAGTGCCTGTGCTAGGGAGAGTCTAGCATTAGGGATTAGAAATGTTTTAGTGTGATAGAGTAGACTTAGTTTCTGGTGTGTCTTTTTTATGCATTGAAGTATGTGCAGGTTGAATTCGAGTTCATCATCAGTGATGACACCAAGGAGTTTTGTGTGGAGCTCGGGTTGGATGATTGTATTGTTGGAGGATGTAATAGTAAAGGAGGATTTATGGTGAGTAAGAGAACAGGGGAGAAAGAGCAAGAGTTTTGTCTTCTTAGGGTTAAGGATAAGTAGATTATCAGACAACCACTGTTCAATGGATAGAAAGGCATGTTGGGTTAGGGTATGAAGTTCAGAGATATTGTTAGAAATGTAGATGAGAGTTGAGTTGATTGGATGAGGGAGGATTGTTTACAAGATGTATAGAGATCATTGGTGAAGACATTGAACAGAAGGGGACCTAAGATGGAAGCTTGTGGTACTCCGGTTGTGACAGGAATGAATAAAAAGAAGGATGATAGCCATTTAACAAATTGTTGTCTGCAGGATAGGTAGCTGGAGAACTAGGCAAGGCAAGTCTTTTTCTTTCATTTATTTCAAACAACTCTTAGCTCTGTTTTTGGTCATTCAAATCTTTCCTGTGTTTATTAATTTTCTGCTCATAAACTTGTATCATCTGCACATGTTATTGGAGGCTGACCTCAAGTTTTCACTTCCACATCATATTTCTTATCTTATACTCCAGCCTGGGACCCTTATAGCCACCCAAGCTCCAGCTGCTCAAGATCAAAGAACTCACAGCCAAGAGCTCATGTGGTCCTTTCGCCATCTGTGCAGCTGCTCAGACTCAAACATGAGTTCAGGGCCACAGCTGCCACAGTGGTAGGACACCATCAGGATCTCATTGTGGAACTGGTAAGTGGGGAAGGGAAACAGGAAGGGAGGGAGGCTTTAGGTTTAGGAAGGGGAGGGGGATTTTAGATTTAGGGAATGACTGGGAGAAAGTGCTTGGTTAGTGTTAAGGAGAGGAGGGGGATTTTAGGTTTAGGGATCAATAAGGAGTTGGGTCAGCGTTAGGGTTAGGGATTGAACAGGAGCGAGTTCAGAGTTAGGGTTAGAGTTAGAGAGGGAAGGTTTAGGATTAAGGAGATATTGGGGCTGTTTTTAGGTATAGGGTTGGAGTCCTGGGTGGGATAGTTAGCTTAGTAAGTAGTGTACAGGAATGGGGAGTGGGAGCTAGGGCACATGCCAATAAGAGTGAGTGACATCAGGGAAGCATGTCATGATCTAATGGTACACAAGCACTTGTACTAGACCCATTCATTCTTTGAACACCACAACCATACACATTCCAAATAATGTAATACTACTTCCATTGTATATTTCATTCATATATTTCCATTTACCTTCAAGATGACATATGAATTCTTATGTATGTAATTCACCATGATGTCTTTTTGTGTATACAACCCAGATATTGTAAATTTCTTATGAAAGAACTATGTATTGCGTTTTTTTTAATCATCTGTGAACATGAAAGTTTCTGTTTTCAGAGGCAACTCACAAGCACTGTCTAGTTAAGTGGCTTGCTCAGAGTCACATAGTAAGCAATAGGACGTGGAAGGAATCAGACCCTGTACTCTGGACTACAGAAATGACTGTTTTAACAACTCAGAGTTTTAACCCTATGTACTAACTACTAGACTATCCTTTTAGCATTTTATAACTAGAGCTGACTGACTCCTTTTTCATGCATAGCTTTTTCCTTTATAGTTTCATTTTCTGTTTCTTTGAGCTCTTTTTGTAACTTGTTTTAAAAATGTCTTCACCCTTTACTGAATTGCTTTAACTGTAATTTATAGTGAGTATTCAAGTGTAATTTGACAGAAATTATCCAGGATTTTTATGACCTTAGTTTTTAAAGGCCAGCTTCATTTCCATGTTGCATGTGTCTATATTTTATATCTATTTATAAGCCTGGGATTTGATGCAATCTACAATAAACCTATTTGCAAATCTTCCAAAATTGGTAATATGTATAAGTTATACAGTCCAATCTAGCTGTACCGTCTTTATTTGTTAGCTTTGAAAATGTTTTCATTTATTCATATTTAAGATTACATTTAGAACACTTTTCCACATCAATCTGTGCAGAATTACCACAGAACAAAAAGTAAATTGTTTTTCCTATACAATCCAGTTTTGGAAAAGATATGGCAAATCATATATTTATCTAAGTAACTGATAGCAAGCACAAATTCAGTATTACACAAGGTAGGATTTTTTTTTCAAAAGTCTTGAAACATCTCCGATTGTACATATACATGCATGATGGTTTCATAGTTTCAGACCGCCACGTGAGTAATTTCTTTCTGCTAAGCTTTTCTACTGGTTTACCTTTAAATTGCCATCCGCCGTGTGTCTGATGTGTATACGCTGAAAGTACGGCTGCAAAAAAATGACAATGCCGATTCACCATGTGTTTGAATGGTAAATAAGCGAATGCTTTTTTGCCATTCAAACACATGGATCAAATGTCGGAAATGGCTTTCTAGCAAACCATTTTCGACATTTGATCCTTCGAAGTTCTCCGTATTTCGGTAATACGGGTTGCACAACAGGACGATCACACATACCATGTGCAACAAAATGAAGGTAAACCTTTTCTACCAGATTTGAACCTTTACTAACACGTAACAGCTAATTGCTAAAAAAATTCAGGAAAATTCCTGGAATCGAATACAGAGTGCCCCTTACTGTTGTAGACTCGGATGTTAATAGCACACATCATTACAAAGAATGTTAGATGGCTTACAGTTTCAGCAAGAAATGAGCTACTGCATAGCAGCCTTACTTACAAGCATTAATTTATTTAAGCTTATAGCCCCTTTGTTGTATACTTCCAGTTCACAACCATAGCTCCTAATGAGGTCCAAAACTTTTTTGAGTCTGGCTTCATTTATTAAGTGGCTTACCAGCTAATAATGGGCAATATTAGAAAGTGCAAGTCATTATTAGCAAAATGATACTAAGACTGTTAATCTAGGATATATTGCAGTAGAGAAATCAATCACTGTTCATCACTTATTATTCATATTTCCAGATTTATGTTCATATTTCAAAACTGAGAGCCCTATATATTATTGAGGGGTGTGGTGTGTTATGCCATGATGAGAGACAGAAAAATTAATTTTCAACATCATTTTATATCACACTATACCTGATATATTGCTAGTTGTTTGTTAGTAATTATAAAAATATATATTCATATGTACTTAATACTTAAAAAAACAAGTGACTTACAAACTGTTGCATGACGGATGAAACCTTAGATGCTGAACAAACTTTCTTTCAAATTTGCACTATAAGTTGCATGTCTTGAGAATTATTCAGTGTTATTTATTCTGCTAATTATATAATTAAGCATCTTTTCATATTTCTATAAATATCTCAATAAGCATATTTCATATTTCTGTAAATATCTCAATAAGCATGCACTTATAGAGGAATATATTGTCATGTTGTCATGCGGAATCTAATTTCTGCTTAACAAAAATGTTCTAACAATATATGTCTTGGTTATACAGTTTCCATGGTATGATGAATTGTGAAGGTTTAGCAAAACAAAATGTAAGTTTGTATGCATTAAAATATATTATAGTATTTATGGAAAGACGACAAATGTACTGATTATAATCACTGCAAACAATACTTTTTAATGGTGACATTGCAATTTGTGCAGTTTTAATAGCTTTTATTGTTCACAAAATATCTACTTTTGTTTATCTTATCCTTTTTAAGTTTATTTTTTTTTCAGAAAATGCTCTGGAATCCAAACTGTTTGTCTGCTAGAGGTGTGACATTCCACACCACTTAAGTGTTGATCAATAAATACTGAATACTGCCCACCTTTAAAGATCAGGCTCTTTGACAGGGCTTGTAATCATACTCTTAGTCATACAGACTGCACTCAGCCATGCCTCCTTACAAATTAGCCACTACTGAAAAAGCATTCTCTAAAAATGCACCTTCCAGGTGTAACATACTGGGAGAAGAATTAAAGTAAGTGGACAAACTTACTAGTTTCAAATACCACTCAAAAAATATCTGATAAAGCAGAGACATGGGCTAGAAAGCACTTATAAGGCAATGAACAATGATGTATTCCATCTACTAACTTAACACTAGTGAAGCTCTTATTATAGTCAATGAAATGCTTCTTTGGAATTCAAATATAATTTGATTTGCTCTATCAATAATGAAATGTATCTACCAGAAATTTTCAAAAAGAGTTGTTTTTAAATGAAAATTCAGCAGTGAGCTATATCTGCAGCTGTGTTACTGTCGATATCTATGTACATTTCAGTGAAAATAGTTGCACGTTCTGTTGTTTGCTTAGTTGTGTTAAATGGCCTCTCTGGCAGGGTCATGACTTGAAAAAGAGTCTTTGGAACAATTCCCCTACCCATTTAATAAATATTAAATAAATGCATAAATAAATAAAAGACCAGGTGAATTATTTCATTATTATAGCCATATTTCTCTGTTCTATATGAATTACGTTGTGGGTCACTACTTTCATAGTCCTATTGTAACAAACCTGGTCAACAGAAAGTAAGTAAACAAATAAAATGCATTACAGGTATGCGTAGTTGTTCATTTTTAAAACTATTTATTGAGCGTATAAATTATCTACTTTATTGGTGCTAAATGTTAAGTATTGTGGCTATTCTGAATTAAGGCTTTTCTATTCTGTGTAACTCATATTTGGGACCTGCTTGTTAAAAGCATAATGCCAACACCATGGGGTAGTAAGGAAGTAAATTTATGTCTCAAAATGGGTTGCATAGACAATCACAGGAAATCTCTGTGACCAACATATCTAGTCTTGTGACATCTTACTTCCCAGTGTAAGGGGAAGCTACCTAGACTATGTGTTTAGAATACTGCACCTTGCCCACCTAAGAAAATGTTAAATTGAGTTTCACTGATCCACTCTGTGAATATTTCCAAAGCCCTGCATCCTTTTCAAGTTGTATGCTTACTCACTGCAATCATATAAGACTGGTTGTCTGCTAGTGGAATAAAATGTAGATTTACTGGAAAATATATATGAAAGTAAATTCCACAGCACTCAAAAAAGTGCCATTTTGTCTTCTGTGATGGCACCTAACAGAGAAAGCTGACAAGTATATTTTAAACAAGGATTCTCTCCGAGGCGTGCCTTCACTGAAGGTTGGGCATTGGGCTGGCAACTCGGCACCATACAAAAATCTACTGCCAATCATTAGCGGACCGGAGTTCCGCTGTGGAGACCCCTAACCGGGAAAAGCTGAAAAGACAAACAACAACAACATTCTCGCCAACTGTTTAGATTTTACTTTATCTAGTTATTGGGAGTATTTAAATGTGAAAATCACTAGACATTGCAGAGATAACATAATATGCTACCGAAATATTATAAAGGACATCATAGTTACTACAATATCACAGGAGCACACTAGTAATCAATAATTTAGAAATGAAGAGACTAAAAGAAGAAGCATCCCAGGTGGATAAAGAAAACAGCTGGGTTTATAGTTTAGTTTCTTCCTGCGGCAGGATATCTATGGGGACTGCTGTTATAAGTCATCAATAATTTACAAATTAGGAGTCTAAAAGCAGAAGAAACATCCCAGGTGGATAAAGAGAGAAGATAGATTTACAGGTTAGCTTTTTGGCATTAGGAAGAGGGATTACTATTATGGGTTAGAAGGGAGGAGCTTTGTAATGGTACTTAATGACTGCACATGTTCAAACAGCAATTCTTATTTTCATTAAAAATTTAGGGTGCTGCATCATTAAATTCCATAGTATGGCATTTTATGATAATTTAGTTCTCAGTGCACTGTAACAAATGATTTGTCATTTGTGGCACTTCAAGGTATTCAGTACTTATTGTGAGTGATGACATGCAACTCTTAAAAAAAAATCTCGGATGTGATTATAATACAAGCTCAGGTTGTAACTAGTATGATTGCTGAAACATTACTGTTGACAAAATCATATATTAACATTTAGTTAATTGCTCGTACTGTCTTTTAGTAGATTACATGTGACATTAAGACACATGAGCCCAGTAGTACAACCAGTATACTAACTATGCTGGGCATATTTCCTTTAAGGAGACAAATTAAGGGTCAGTGCTGAGCTTTTCATGCATCTAAACATGGGAAGGCCTTAATCAGTAATAATGTACAGTGTACAATGTACTATATCCTTTCAGGCCTAGTAGGGTTCCAGCACTGAGCTGTTCTTCCTTTCTTGAGGAGTCAGTATCATTTACCCCATACATAGTATAGAAAGGGTATTATGCCATTCCTAGAAGCCATGCTGTAAAGTTATCAGCAGGCCATAGGAGTTGATATATTCAATTATCTGGTCAACAGCTATACTCTCAAAGAGTTTTATAAGGGGTCAAAGTATGAAAATAAGTCTATAAATGGCTCCCTATTGAAATGTCAGCACTCAAAATGCCAAGTGCCAACAAGCTGAAAAAAATACGAACACCTGGAAAAGAGCAAGGTTCAAAAGTTGCTTTTCTTAAAAAACTTATTTTTGCAGGGTGTCAAGCTCCCCTGCACCCCCTCATGCAGGACACAAGCCCCACATACACCCAGAATATATATATATATATATATATATATATATATATATATATATATATATATATATATATATATCTTTATATATATATATATATATATATATAAAGAGAGAGAGAGAGAGAAAGAGATAGATATTTACCAACTTCAAGGTCACCATACCTAGGAGAAAAGGAAATATTCCAAGAAATGGCATCTCGGACTTAGCATATGCAAGTCAAGTCTTTTGGGTACGCAGTCTCCATGTTTCAGGACTCACGCTAGCAGGTCCCAGCATTTCAAATGGCTACCCTTTAATCTTGTGTTATTCCCCACCTCCCCCCTACCCACACCCATGGGGAAGTTAAAAAGTGATACAACACGTGTATGTTTAAATTGGGTTAAACATTGCCACACTACCTATAATGACAGATGGATTGAAAATAATTGCCAAGGACTGGTGTTTGTCCATTATGTCAGCTGTAAGATGTGAGGGAGACGGCATTAGGTTTGGGTAGTTTTTGAACTGTTTGGCAGGAACATGCTTAAAATAAAATGATGGAGGGAAGCTGTTTAAGGGACTTTTATCGCTAAATGCAAAAAGTACAGTGTTGTGACATTCAGAAAAAAAACAGTGCACCCATGAGTTCCATGATGATGTGCTCCATAGCCTTGCAGACCAGGCTAGTCAGGGTTATGGGGTGATAGTTACCAGGGTCAGTTGTGGCCCCTCCTTTGTGGAGTGGATTAACCATTGCTGTGCGCCATTCTATGGGCACGTAGCCTGTGGAGAGGCTGAGGTTGAACAGTGTGTTTAGGTGGGGTGTTAGTTCGTTCTGTAGTTTGTGCAAGATGCAGCCTGGGACGCCATCTGGCCCCACTGATGCTGTGCTTTTGACTTTTGAAAGGGCTGTTTCACCTGTGCGTCTGTAATTTCTGGGACACTACACTTTTCCAGTATTGTTGTGGGCCCTTTTGGGGGTGAGAGGGGGGTGAAGTTTGCACTGAATCTATCTGCCAGGTTGATGGCAATATCAGTAGGTTCAGTATATTTTGTGCTATTTTGCACTAGCTCAGAGCATATCTGTGCATTGCCACTTAGATTCTTGACATAGCTAAAGAAGGCCTTGTGGTTATCTTTGGAATCCTTGGCTATTTTTCTTTCAAAGTTAGCCTTGGAAGATTTTATGAGGGACCTTAGTTTCTTACTGATACTGATCAGGGATGTCTTTCCTTCTTGGGATTTGCTTTTTTTCTGAACTAGTTTCCTCCTTCTATTGTAAGCAGGGGTCCACCATACTGGTTTCCTTCTCTTAGGGGAGTCTTGGTTTTGCTAGGAATGGCACGATCCATGCATCCTTGTAGGTGCTCATAGAGTGCATTTGTAAAGGTTCTGTATCTTGGACACTGTTATCCTTTATCGTGAGGGCTGTGAAACGTACCACCTCTGTCTTAAGTAAGGTGAAGTTTGTTATAGAAAGGTTTTCACTGTGATTTCCTTGGTTGGGGGTGGTGGTGTGGACATCCAGAGTGATTAGTTTATGGTCTGATCTAACCAGTAACGGGTTGACCTCTGGTGCGGAACACCTGTCGCCCATGTTGGTGATGACCAGATCTAATATGTTTTCACCTCTGGTAGGGGAGTTTACCAGCTGATCCAGGGCATTTGAGTTGATAAATTCCAGGAATCTCTGGACCTGGGAGTTTGTACTTGAGTAGTTTTCCCAGTTAACGGTAGGGTAATTGAAATAGTGCATTATCAGGGTGTTCGGTAGGACCTTCATGTTTTCCAGTGTCTCCAGATAGGTGGAGTGGTGGTCCTGGGTCATGGAGGGTGATCTGTAGCAGGCCACAATTTGCATTGCAGATTTGCCCGATGTTAGTTGCACATGGATGATCTCAGAGGTATCATGCTGCACCACTAACCTGGAGGTGTAGGTATCCTTGATGAATATGGATACACCCCCTCCTTTTGTGTTTTGGTCCATGTTCTGCAGCCAAAATGTGTGGTATGAGTTGTATCCCGATAGTGCTGAGGTTCTCTGTGGAGCCTTGAACAAGGTTTCAGTTACTGCACAGATGTCGATGTTCTCCATACTGAGGAGTGCTTTGAGCGCATGCATTTTTAGATTTAAACTCCTGGCGTTGAGTAGCATAACCCTCATTTTTTATTTGTGCTGTTTGCGGAAGTGGGTTTGACTTTTGAGCCTTGTCTAAAAAAGGCACTATGGGGGCAGCAAGAGCCTTGGCCAGTATTCAAAAGCCTAGGGGGTGACAGGTGCAAGCCGTCTCTTGCAAAGCAATGAGGCTTGTTGAGCATGTCGTCCCAAGCTGACAGACACTGGATCCTTTTTGAGTGACACCAGTAGCTTAGTCAGTTGTTGAAACTGATAATTTTTTCTATATACTGCAGTATCATTCTTGGTGAGGGCAGGATGCTACTCAGAGTCAGGGCCATACCCGCCTGGGCTACATGATCAGAGAGCTCTTTTATGTCGCTTTTCATGTAGTCCAGGGAAGTATGTCTTAGGTCATTCACACCAACATGAACAATGACAGGGTCATATTTGTACTTGTTCTGGAGTAAGCTGAGGGCTTATGTTATGTGGCGGAGCCTGGCTTCCGACAGGCAGCTAACAGTAACCTTCTCCATGTCCAGCCTAGTGAGTAGGATGTCAGTGTGCCTGACTATAGAGTCACCCATTACTAGTGTGTTAGGCATGTTATTTCACCTTAAGGGCTGTGATTGTGCGGCACACTAATTTTGTGCTTTATGTGTTGTCTGGTTTGTGATGAGAGGTGCAGTTTTTTGGGTGTCTGCTTTGGAGGTCTCTGATGCTTTTGCAGTTTTTTATTTAAAGCCTCCGAGTATGATTTTGTATATTTATGTGTAATTTTTGCCAGTGCTGGTTTAGTATGTCTATGTGAGGCTGGAGGTGTGGTGCAGGTGTTAACCTTCTCCTCATGACTGCCTGTTCCAGTCTTGGGTGGAGAGATCTTAGCCTCCAATTCAGCTATATAATTGCATCTCTCACATATGTTAATGTTTTGTGGTAGGAGGAGAGAGTTATCTGTGTACATGAGGCAGTTGTAACATTGCCTCAGGATACCCAGGTTCACCAGCTGGACTGGAGAGTATACCTGAAATTGCCCTTTGGTCATTCCTGAATAGTAGGGTGAGCTGCTTAGTCACTTGGTTGGTGAGGGCTGAGTAATGAGCCTTGCCCTGCTGGGCAATCAAGTGTTGGGGTATATTAGTGCTTGCTATTAGTTCTGAGCAAGTGCTGGACTGTAGGATGCTTTTAAGTGCTTAGGTTGAGAGCTAGACTAATTTCAAGGATAAAACTGAAGAAGAGACTTGGTGGAGCCGGGAATAATTTAGCCCTAGCTTACCGGCACTGCCCATACATGCAAAACCATGCAAACATGGGTTTTACAGCAGGGAAATGAAAGAGATAGAAATTAGCCCAAAATGGCCTATAAACTACTAACCTCTGGGCCGAAACCACTCCTCCAGGGACATATGGCTGTTTAAAGCTCCCTCTCTCACAGGTTAACAGAGAAGCCTCCTTCTATCCAAGTAAGGTATGGGCAACTCAGAAACTTGTAACACAGCCCTGAATTCAGCACTAGCCTGAAAACTGGACTATACTAACTTAGAAAGAGTGAGAAACAAGGAAAAATATTTTTGAAAAGATAAGGCAAAAACTGTAAAAAATCACTTAAAACAGCTTTAAATGACTACAAACAATAAAAATACACTCAAAACAGCTATAGATGACTACAAGCAATCAGAAAAGACTTTTAAACAAATTACCCAATTAACCAGTAAAAAAATCTCAAAACTGAGCCCTGTTCCTGTAGTCTTTAATCAGACAAGTTCTAACTGCACACTCCTGCCACTGGGGTGCAGGGGAACCTTCTCCAAAAAAGAAGGCCTGGATTAGTGCTCAAGTTATACAAACAAAGCTAGATTCAGCAAGCCTGAATCTAGTTTATGCGACAGCAAACAAGGCACACCAATTTCAGTAAGAAACAGTTCAAATATGCAGGTACTATAAGCCTCTAACCAGAAATTTCCAGCTCAGAGTGGCAGAGTCCAGTTTCTCCTCCCACAAGAGTGCAGACCACAAACCTTCTTAATGTAAAATGACTGGCCTGAAGCTCAATACTTAAACCAGAACCAATACACTTTTAGAATAACAGACACTGAGCCTTCAATCAGCAACTCCCAACTTAGAAGGATGTAAGCTACCTGTCCTGCCACAACAGTGCAGACCACAAACCTTGTTAATGTAAAACAATTGGTCTGAAGCTCAAGTGCTTAAAGCAAAATGCTTAGAATGATAGCTACACTTTAATCAGGTTACTACCAAGCAGTAATAAATACAATTGAATACTTTTAAGAAGGCCTGGATTAGTGCTCAAGTTATACAATCTAAGCTAGATTCAGCAGGCCTGGATCTAGTCTATGCTACAGCAAACAAAGCACACCAATTTTAGTAAGAAACAGTTCAAATATGCAGGCATTGTAAGCCTTTAACCAGAAATTCCCAGCTCAGAAGGGCAGAGTCCAGCCTTTCCTCCCACAAGAGTGCAGACCACAAACCTTCTTAATGTAAAATAACTGGCCTGAAGCCGAAGTGCTTAAACCAGAACTAATACACTTAACAGACACTGAGCCTTTAATCAGCAGTTCCAAACTTAGAAGGATGTAAGCTACCTGTCCAGCCACAACAGTGCAGACCACAAACCTACTTAATGTAAAACAACTGGTCTGAAGCCAGGGTTGGCCAGGTAGGGACTAAAAAAAAAAAGGTCTTCCACATCTTTAATGTGGAACATCACAGTAGCTCTGTGTAACAGACCTACTTCTGTTTATGCGAAACATCGCAGTTCCGCATTACACAGACGTAGCTCTGTTTTGCGATGTTTTGATTGGCCCGTATGCCGGCATACGGGCCAATCAAAACATTGCAAAACAGAGCTACTTCTGTTTAATGCAGAACTGCGATGTTCCACATTAAACAGAAGTAGCTCTGTTTTGCAATGTTTTGATTGGCCCGTATACCGGTATACGGGCCAATCAAAAATCGTTAAACACGGAGCTACTTCTGTTTAATGCGAAGCATCGCAGTTCTGCATTAAACAGAAGTAGCTCTGTTTTGCGATGTTTTGATTGGCCTGTATACCGGCATACGAGCAAATAAAAAATCGCTAAACACGGAGCTTCATTTAATGTGGAACTTCTGCATTAAACACAAGAAGCTCTGTGTTTAGCAATTTTTGATTGGCCCATATGCCGGTATACAGGCCAATAAAAAAAAAACAAAGCGGAGGCTGCCCGGGATTTAAACTGGCAGGGCAGGACTTGGGATCAGGCTACTGATCTCGGGACAGTCCCGCCCAAATAGGGACGTCTGGCAACCCTGTCTGAAGCCCACGTGCTTCAAACAAAAGGCTTAGAATGAAAGTTACACCAAGCGATAATAAATACAATTGAGTACTTTTAAGAAGATGCAAAAGCAAAATAAAGTAATAAAGTAGGAAGAAACACAAATACATTAAAGCAGAGGAATAAAGTGCAATTTTTTTATTTTTGAGTGAGCAAATGAGATGGGCCCAGGAGGAGTATCCAAATGCAAATTTACAAGAGGGGCGGTCAGTTTCAAAGCCACCAAGATTAACACCAAAACAAAAGCAGGGAGGGTGGGTGGGGAACTAGCTGAAAAAACAGAGCCACAGCTTCCAGCTAGTGGGTCTACAAAAACCTGTGCAAAAGACATAAATTTAAACCAACAAATAAACAATTTTAGTATTTAATGCAACACAAATAAATCAATTTAAATGCTGTACTATTTGAAAAACGTACAGATTAAGATTTGCTTAAATTCACTTATACATTCAGTTGATTGCAGGTAGGTCTTAGACGGCCAAAGCTCAGAGTTTAAGCAGAAAATAATCCAAAATGTACCACTAATATAAGGCAAAAACCGAATATCAATGAAGTGAAACTACCCCCACTTATCACTGGCTATGCAGGAATTCTAACAAGCACTAAATTCTATCAAGCATTAACTGAAAAAACAGAGCCACAACTTCCAGCTAGATAGTATTCAATGCAACACAAATAAATTAATTTAAATGCTGTATTATTTGAAAAAAAGTGCAGACAGAGATTTACTTAAATTCACTTATACATCCAGTTGATTGCAGGTAGGTCTTTGTTGGCCAAAGCTCAGAGTTTAAGCAGAAAATAATTCATAATGTACCACTTATATAAGGCAGAAACCGAATATCAATGAAGTGAAACTACCCCCACTTATCACTAGCTGTGCAGAAATTCTAAGAAGCATTAACTGAAAAAACAGAGCCACAACTTCCAGCTAGATAGTATTCAATGCAACACAATAAATCAATTTAAATGCTGTATTATTTGAAAAAAGTGCAGATAAAGATTTACTTAAATTCACTTATACATCCAGTTGATTGCAGCTAGGTCTTAGCTGACCAAAGCTCAGAGTTTAAGCAGAAAATAATCCAAAATGTACCACTTATATAAGGCAGAAACCAGATATTAATGAAGTGAAACTACCCCCACTTATCACTAGCTGTGCAGGAATTCTAACAAGCATTAAATTCTAACAAGCATTAACTGAAAAAACAGAGCCACAACTTCCAGCTAGATAGTATTCAATGCAACACAATAAATCAATTTAAATGCTGTATTATTTGAAAAAAGTGCAGATAAAGATTTACTTAAATTCACTTATACATCCAGTTGATTGCAGCTAGGTCTTAGCTGACCAAAGCTCAGAGTTTAAGCAGAAAATAATCCAAAATGTACCACTTATATAAGGCAGAAACCGAATATCAATGAAGTGAAACTACCCCCACTTATCACTGGCAATGCAGAAATTCTAACACGCACTAAATCATAAAAAGCATTAACTGAAAAAAACAGAGCCACAACTTCCAGCTAGATAGTATTTAATGCAACACAAATAAATCAATTTAAATGCTGCATTATTTGAAAAAAGTGCAAATAAAAATTTAATTAAATTCACTTATATGTCCAGTTGATTGCAGGCAGGTCTTAGCCAGCCAAAGCTCAGAGTTAAACCAGGGCATAAGAGACCTGGATACTTATTTGGGCAACACTCTTTTTCTCATTCGATTCATCACATTTCTACCATAGTCAGGAAATCATTCTAGCTGGTCCAATTAATTTCCAAGGGATTATCTTCTAGATGCAAAAAAGTCATTTTTAACACAGTACCCTTCCCTTATCAAACCCATCATTTAATGTAATGCCCACTTTGGTATGCACAAATCCAAGCATAAAATAACTGGAAAGGCCTCTGATAATTAACCAAATAATTCAAAGGCCTTAAATCATTTAACGATCCTGACAAATTTGCACAAATCTCCTTATATTCAGTTGCCTATAGGCGGCTCTGAGATCACCCATGTCAGATATTTTAAGGAATGAAAGACCCAGTGATATCAGAATTCATAGTTCTTCACAAAACTAGTGGCTCTACAAAAACCTGTGCAAGAGACATAAATGTAAACCAACAAATAAACAAGACTCACTGGATTGATAGGGTCCTAGCTCAGTGTTTTCTCAGCTTATGGAATAGGATATAACTGAAGGTCAAGTAAAGTTCTGTACTGTGTACCTTTAAAGCCAGGCGTGATGCTTGGATGGGTAGAACAAATTAATACCAGGGTTGTCATACATGGCCCTGCTTGATTTGGGAAGTTGGCACTATTAAGTAATTATAAAGGGTGGCAAGAACTTTTAAGTATGCCTACTTAAATGTGTGTATGCCTAGTCACTGGGATCACTTATCTAGTAATGTTCCTATGGTGATATTGATTTACTTACAGTACTTAGGAAGTTTCTGAATAGAATATCATACATAAATCCATACATAAATCCATTATGGGAATCCTGGGTATTCAACAAAATCTTTCTAAAATTCATTGGTTATTTATCACATTATCTTTAGTTATATGTCAAGTACTTCATATTTTGACACTACACTTCTCATTGTGACCCATATATATTATGACAAATGTTACAAGATTGAATAAACTGCAGAACATCAATCTTTGTGTATAATAGTTTCCAAAAGTTATCAGAAACTGTGCTGACCTTATCCATATATATGTATCTGTCTATATATAATAAGCAACATCGAGACCCATTAAAGCGAAAGTGCACTAGATCCGTTTCTCCAAACCAGCAAAAAACAAACAAAAAAAAACTGCTTTAAACAGCTGTGCCCCCCACCCCCCCTACCCCCCTACTTAAATATACTAACTCTGAGATCGCACTACATTGGGATAAAGGATATATTTCCTTTTCCCCACTGTAATGCACTTCGGAGAACTGGCTTTTGTGAAAGTGCACTTTTGATTTAGTGCACTTTAGCTCCAATGGATTTGATCTTCTGGTTGTCGAAAAAATTAGTTTTCAACAAGCAAAAGTAGATATATATATATATATATATATATATATATATATATATATATATAAATATGTATGTATCTGTGTGTGTGTGTGTATATATTATGTATGTCTGCATATATATATATATATATATATATATATATATATATATATATATATATAGTGCTTGTAATGCTTCTTTGAAAAGACATATATAAAGTAAACACACAAAAAAAGGAAAAAAAACTCACAAAGCAATTTGAATTATTTCAAGAGAATATACACACATTTCAGATTTGGCTTTGCATTTTGAGATATGGGTGGCCATATCAAAGTTTTCAGTCCATAGTCTGTGCCATATGGAACAATAATTTTCTTGTAGCAGTTGCATAATGGCTTCATTTTATTTGTTATTTTCATATGATCCTGTCTTCAGAAGAGAAAGATTAGCAGAATTACAATAGCAGATTGCAGTGAAAGCTCATTAAGAATGAATATGGCTTCATTTATGAATTTACAGTAAAATTACAAAAACAGGGAATCCAAAAACAACAGCTGGTAATACATTTATATATCTGGCTGCACATTTTCTTTGGCCGTGTTTTTCTTCTCATACGTCTGTATTTTAGCCACACGTTTTAAGTATCAAAATGAAAAATGTGGTAAAAGGCTCATAAAAAAGATCAAACCCAAATCAGGGATAGCCACAACTGCTAATGTGTCAAAATAATGTTTTAAACTACTCAAACATTTAGTTATTTTTATATTATCTAAAATTCCACTGTACAGTTTAATAACTTTTAAATGTCAGTTTGTTTGAAATAATGGTTAAAATATGGACTATATTGCTGTTCCAACCTCTTTAAATAAATGTAAGTGTAACCGCACTGGATTAATATTTTACCTTGTAAGCTGTATAATATTGTTTCAACATCAAGTGACATTTTTGCTTGTATCTTCCTACCAAAAAAAGAAATTAATATCTCAACATCTCAGAAGAACTATTGGAGAACACTACAATTAATTCTGTTTCTTGTAATTGCACCCCCCCCCCCAAAAAAAAATAAACAATCAGCAATAGATGAGCGCATGTTACTCTTAACATTTTGCATAATGGAACTTTATCACAAATGCTGTGCTTAGATTTTGAGTTGTAGGAGCTAAACAGTAAGGAAATTCTAAGATTTATGTTTACTTTACACCTTTTCTATTTTCTCTGAGTTTATATGACTTCATTCTTGGTATATATCGTGAGTGAGGTTATGGAATCATATGGGCATGCAGGGGTCTTGCTATCCTTTAAAACAATAATTTATAGTTCCCTTGTTGTATGCATTTGGTGGTACGATTGCTTGATTTATTAAACATTTTATTTCTGATTATTCTGATCTTGACTTGGAGAAATGTGATTAATCCTAATAAATCCTGACTACAGTTGCTTCATTCTACTCATAATCCAAAAAAAAATCTTCTTCTTCCTTATTGCTATTTTTTAATTTGTCTAGTTATGTTTTGAGCAGTTCTGAGATAAGCCTTCTTAATAAAGGCTTATCTTTTGTGCCGTCCCAAGCCAGTTACCTCCAAGATATTTTGATTGATATTAGAGTTTTTAGTCGTAAAGTTGCATTGAAATTGATGTTTTTTAATGAAAGAAATAGTAATCAGGTAAATAGGAATGATGCTCCATGTTTCAAAAAGAAAAGTACTTATTGTCCACCATTGCCAAGTCATGTGGAATGCTTTGTAAAATTGTGTGAAAAGAGTTTATATGATTATTTTTATCAGGGTAATAGGAAATGCATGTATTTTAACATGAATCCGGATGAGAGACTATCATTACAAGAATTGATAGAAGAGCCCTCGATCATTATTAGACCCGCTGATAAAGGGGGAGGCATAGTAATATTAGACACTGAGCAATATAATGCATCCATGCTGCTAATGTTAAGTGATCAAGACACATATATAGAAATTTCTCAAAGATCATTAAAAGGAATATTAAGTAGAATTAAGGATGAAATATATGATATGCTGATGTGTCGTCAAATCAGCAAAGAGTTATACGACTATTTTAGTATAGGATCTCCACAGATACCACACATAAAAGCATTACCTAAGATGCACAAAGGTGTATCTCCACCTCCTCTCAGGCCTATAGTAGATGGTGAAGGATGGGCCACGCAAAATATTTCTATTTTTTTAGAGAAAAGTTTGAGACCCATCATGAACCAGATCCCTACCATATTAAGAGATAGCTATCAGCTATTGGAAATGTTGGATAATCTTGCTATAGAACTAATTCCTGGGGTACACATGTTTATTACCCTAGATATACAGAGCCTCTTCACATGCATCCCCAACGATCAGGGAATACAAAGCATTAGAGAGTTACTGCAATTCTATCCTGAAATCAGTAGAAACAAAAGCATATTAATATGTCAGTTGTTGGATATGGTTCTTTCCAACAATGTTTTCTCATTCTCTAACCATATATATCTTCAGAAGTGGGGTGTTGCCATGGGCACACCCTGCGCTAACACCTACGCCAACTTGGTGGTGAATTGGTGGGAGAGAGAACACTTGTTTAGTCATCATATGTTTAAAAATGTAGTCTTGTATTCAAGATTTGTAGATGACATCATAATTATATGGGAGGGCACAAAGGAACACTTTTCCAGCTTGCTACAGCACATGGAAAGCACTACAAGCTTCCTAAGATTCACTATGGAAGCTTCTTCCATATAAATCAATTTCTTGGATCTCAATCTAAAGATGGAGGAAGGAAAAATTACATCTAGAATCCATAGAAAGAGCTGCTGGAAAAATGCTTTGTTGAGCTATGATAGCATGCACCCCAGACATGTCTTTAGAGGCATAGTGAAAAGTCAGTTTACAAGACTCAATAAACTGTGTAAGAAACAGACAGATTTCAGGATAGAGGCAGATGTAATGGAACTACTGTTCCTACAAAGGGGTTATGATAAGAAAATGGTGAGTGAGATTAAAGATCAAGTACTTAGAGATAGGGATAGGCCAATATTAGAGAGGAGTGGGTTGAGATTCTATAGTAACAAGAAAAGATCCAACTTTAATTTTCAAGAAAGGATACAATTCTTGATGACATATACTAATGATAACAAGAGAATTACACAAATTATAGAACAACATTGGCCAGTATTGACTATAGATGAGAAAACAATGAAATTAGTAGGAGAAACACCCAGATTCATCTATAGAAATAACAAAAACCTGAAAAGGTTATTATGTAAGACGCACAAGAAAGGGATGCATCTATCTCCAGAACTGGATAGGAAAGGAACATTTGCATGTAACAGATGCAATATGTGTCAGTTTATCACAAGGGTTCAAGAGTTTGTGCATCCAACTCTGAAGTATGAATTCAAACCCCACTTCTATGCCTCCTGTAATACTTGCAACGTCATATATTTAGCAAGTTGTGAAAATTGCAAAGCATTCTACATAGGACTCACAAAAAGAGAATTTAGAAAAAGAATATACAACCATATATATGACATAAAGAAAAGTAATGAAACCAATGCATTGGCTAAGCACATAAAGCAGAATACATCACATGGTTTTAGGTTCAGGATACTACAAGTAATAGAAGAAGATAGGAATGGAGGTGAAGTTGTAAATATCCTGGAACAGAAGGAACTATACTGGATTCTAAGAATGAGAGCACATTATCCACCTGGGTTAAACCAGTATGTTCCCATGGCACCTATGTTACGATAAGACCAATATAAAAGATACACTGGTCTATATTTGTTAGTCTGTGTAGGTTGTATATGATAGTTTATAGGAGGTTCATTATGTTATAGATAAGGATTAATAACTTTACATATATATGTTTGTTTATAAGATTCATGGTGGCATTGAATAAATTACACTATATTTACAATAAGTACTATGGTGTTGGATATACAACAAACACCATCTGATAATTTGCACATTTTGACATAAATATATGTTGATATATACATGATATGTTTTTAATATAATAATTTCATGATTATATATATATATTTATGGATTTGATATATATACACACATGGATTCCATACATTCATATATGAATATTTTCTCTTCTTCTATATCATTATATGGCAGTGATATAGCACCGTAATGGTTCAGTCCATATGAATTGTGTATTTAGCACTCAGTGCTATATGGATATCTAAGTTAACAATGACAATGGACCATGCTATACGTTCACTTACTTCCACATTTGTATATATATATATTTACTTACATGTAGGTTTTAATATATGAAAATACATATGTTTTTTAGTATTCATGAGATGATAATTATGTTACATAGTGTAGTATATATGTCTATAAGATCTGCACGAAGCACTTTATATTTCTTCTTGTTTACATATTTACATATTATTAGATCTGCATGGAGCACTTTATATGTTTTTTGGTTTATATATTTATGTGTTGTTTCTTTTATATTACATTATATTTATAAATCGTTCAATATGTGTTGACTATATATGTCAACTAGGGATTAACACATATTCATAAGATCTGTACTATGCACTTTACTTATTAGAATATGTAGATATATAGGTATATGTATATAGGTTTGTAAATACATGAAGGATATATACTTTATATACTCCATGTTCTATCTATTTACACTCATGGATGTATAGGTATATGCATACCTTTGTATGCATATACATGAATTTATATTTATATTCTATTTTATTTATTGATATATCATGATTTTATATATTGGGTAGAAATGGTATCTAATAAGTATATATATTTCAACTACATTCAATATGGGAGTAATAGATACAAAGAAGAGGTAATCAATGAGGTATATGGCTTAGACAAATGTTAAACGTCAGATAAAAAAGGAAGCGATTTGAGCTTCATTAACATACACTCATCCTAGACCTTCCCTTTATTTTATCTTTGTTTTATTTCTGATGTTCACCTTTGATGTTTATTTGTATATATTTCTGTATTTTGCAGTTTCAGTGATTATTATTGATGCTCAACATATATATTCAATTCTATATTTGTTAAACAAACCACGAAGAAAATAGATTAAATACAGTGCTCTTACAACTTTAAAAGACAGCTATGCTGCTCAAATGGAGACAGCTGGTGTCAATTAGAAAGTTAATTGTTTTAATTATATGAATATAGATACTATATAAACTGAGCTGCTACATTGTACATTAAAATCTGATGAAGCGTATTTTAGATACGTGAAAGCGCTCATTTCGTGGTTCTACAATTTTATGGAATAAAGAAGAAGTTTGCTTTATTATGGACTGATTTTCTTTCTGAGGAAATAGCATTTAAGTAGCCGTTTTGCTGTGGTTCACTTGTGTTTATTATTTGCTTTAGTTATATGTCAAGTACTTCATATTTTGACACTACACTTCTCATTGTGACCCATATATATTATGACAAATGTTACAAGATTGAATAAACTGCAGAACATCAATCTTTGTGTATAATAATTTCCAAAAGTTATCAGAAACTGTGCTGACCTTATCCATATATATGTATCTGTCTATATATAATAAGCAACATCGAGACCCATTAAAGCGAAAGTGCACTAGATCCGTTTCTCCAAACCAGCAAAAAACAAACAAAAAAAAACTGCTTTAAACAGCTGTGCCCCCCACCCCCCCTACCCCCCTACTTAAATATACTAACTCTGAGATCGCACTACATTGGGATAAAGGATATATTTCCTTTTCCCCACTGTAATGCACTTCGGAGAACTGGCTTTTGTGAAAGTGCACTTTTGATTTAGTGCACTTTAGCTCCAATGGATTTGATCTTCTGGTTGTCGAAAAAATTAGTTTTCAACAAGCAAAAGTAGACATATATATATATATATATATATATATATATATATATATATATATATATATATATATATATAAATATGTATGTATCTGTGTGTGTGTGTGTATATATTATGTATGTCTGCATATATATATATATATATATATATATATATATATATATATATATATATATATATATAGTGCTTGTAATGCTTCTTTGAAAAGACATATATAAAGTAAACACACAAAAAAAGGAAAAAAAACTCACAAAGCAATTTGAATTATTTCAAGAGAATATACACACATTTCAGATTTGGCTTTGCATTTTGAGATATGGGTGGCCATATCAAAGTTTTCAGTCCATAGTCTGTGCCATATGGAACAATAATTTTCTTGTAGCAGTTGCATAATGGCTTCATTTTATTTGTTATTTTCATATGATCCTGTCTTCAGAAGAGAAAGATTAGCAGAATTACAATAGCAGATTGCAGTGAAAGCTCATTAAGAATGAATATGGCTTCATTTATGAATTTACAGTAAAATTACAAAAACAGGGAATCCAAAAACAACAGCTGGTAATACATTTATATATCTGGCTGCACATTTTCTTTGGCCGTGTTTTTCTTCTCATACGTCTGTATTTTAGCCACACGTTTTAAGTATCAAAATGAAAAATGTGGTAAAAGGCTCATAAAAAAGATCAAACCCAAATCAGGGATAGCCACAACTGCTAATGTGTCAAAATAATGTTTTAAACTACTCAAACATTTAGTTATTTTTATATTATCTAAAATTCCACTGTACAGTTTAATAACTTTTAAATGTCAGTTTGTTTGAAATAATGGTTAAAATATGGACTATATTGCTGTTCCAACCTCTTTAAATAAATGTAAGTGTAACCGCACTGGATTAATATTTTACCTTGTAAGCTGTATAATATTGTTTCAACATCAAGTGACATTTTTGCTTGTATCTTCCTACCAAAAAAAGAAATTAATATCTCAACATCTCAGAAGAACTATTGGAGAACACTACAATTAATTCTGTTTCTTGTAATTGCACCCCCCCCCCAAAAAAAAAATAAACAATCAGCAATAGATGAGCGCATGTTACTCTTAACATTTTGCATAATGGAACTTTATCACAAATGCTGTGCTTAGATTTTGAGTTGTAGGAGCTAAACAGTAAGGAAATTCTAAGATTTATGTTTACTTTACGCCTTTTCTATTTTCTCTGAGTTTATATGACTTCATTCTTGGTATATATCGTGAGTGAGGTTATGGAATCATATGGGCATGCAGGGGTCTTGCTATCCTTTAAAACAATAATTTATAGTTCCCTTGTTGTATGCATTTGGTGGTACGATTGCTTGATTTATTAAACATTTTATTTCTGATTATTCTGATCTTGACTTGGAGAAATGTGATTAATCCTAATAAATCCTGACTACAGTTGCTTCATTCTACTCATAATCCAAAGCAGTGTTATACCTCCTTGGTGCATTTCTGTCTCTTTTTCCTTACCCACCTAATGTTAGAGAGACATTCAGTTCTCCTTCTAGTCCTTGGAATGGAATGATTCAGTATCAGAAATAAGCTACTTTTTTTATTTAATCTTTAAACAGCAATGTTTAAGATCAGTGGTGGAAAAATGCCTCTTTTCTGTCTCAGTCTGTATAAAATAATGTTTCAGAACCTCTCCATTGACTGCGTTTTAGTACCACTATGTGCAAAGTCATGGTTCAGTTTCTTTGGTGGACTACATTCCCCGTGTACGCCTCCTCTTTCTGTCGCTGGAAAACATACTACTGATCTTTTCCTTTTGTTCTAAGGTCGTTTAACATTTCAGCACCCATAATGTATCTGTGCTTCCTCTTCTGCTATCAATGTAGCAGCATTTAAGCATAGTTCCTGTCAGTTACAAGTCCAATAATTTAGTGCTTACCCATTTTGATTCATTTCTGCACAGACTTAACCTATCACAAATAATTTACATGTTTTATTGAGAATATGAAATGGATACAAGGTCTCAGCACTTCAATTCAGATGTTTACTTAGATTTAGCACAGCGTGTTCTATCCTAGTATGTTTATGTTGGGACACTTGACTCTATGTGTTTCTGTCAGGAATAGTAATAGCAGGCTGGGTGACATGAGGTTGCAAACCACAATAGTGGCCCAATAGTATACTTACAACTTCTTATCTCACATAGTTCACAATATAGTCCCATTATATCAGTGATCATAGATGGCTAAAGATGAGGACTAAAGGTGACTTATATACATGCTCAGTTAAACTTAGCAAGCCTGTGTCTACACTGGTGCAAGAACAGCTCTGGCAGCCTTCAGCCCTGGCTTCTCATCTCTGTGGTGAAGATATCTTAATGGCTAAGTCTGAGTAGGGGGTATACATGTATATTTATATATATTCTTTAAGAATTACTTTTTGTAGGGCTGTTAATCAGAGAAGTTTAAAGGATGTTTATTTCCGGTTCTGTGTTTCTTGGTTCCTGATTGGTGGTTGGGAGGATTAAGTAATTGTCAGTACATTTTAAATATAAAACACTGTGTAAAAAAAGTATGTCTGAAGAAGTCTCGCTTTAAGTGAGACGAAAAGCGCTTCATGTCAATAAAGTTGTTTTTCTTGCTTATTTTGGCCATTGTTATTAGTGTTTGACTTTCTACAAGTGCAGATTTGAATGATCTCTCCTGCCTATTTTCCTGGTTTGTTGTTCTGTTTCATTTTGGAGGCTGCTTGTTGTTACGGCATGGAGAATCCTTCGGACACTGCAGTGCCTGTTCCCCAAGAGGGGAGAATTGGAGCTTTAACGGCCCTTGTTGGACAGTTATCAAAACAAATTGAAACGCTCGCTTCCAGAGTGGATTTGTTAGCTCGTGGCATGATTTCTTCCCAACCATTGAGTGGTTTTAGCCCACAAACTGTTTCTACATCCAGCCGTCTTTCTGGCTGCACTAATAATACATCAGAAGTCTTACTTAATATGAGTAGTCATACTCAACCTACAGAGCTTGTAAACAGTGATTTTGGTGTACAACAGGAACGAGGAGGCTTGGAACCATCACACAGTGAACCGTTGGGGCTTTTAGGAGCTCCGACAGCTGAATTAAGTAGTTGTCTTAATGATTTGCCAACTTTACAAGAATAAAGGAGCAGTGCAAGTACTGAACATCCAGCTGAAGGGTTCCTTAATAGTACACCTAATATTGCAGCTAATTTGAAGGAATTTGATTAAAAAGTAGTTAAATACAAAAAGCTGCTGTTATAAATTACCTATTTCAAGGAATGTATCAGCGAGGGCATTGTCCCTAAAAGTCTTAGAACATGGCAATACCCAGCCGGTCTGGTTGAGGGATCTACCTTTCATAAAAACTTGGTAAAATTGTTTAATAAACATGGTATAGAATTGCTCAAACTAATGAGCAAAGATTACCAACTGTCAGCTGATGCACTGATCAAGGAAGCTACGTCCCTGGATGAAATGATTAAAAAAGATATTGAATTTTCCTGGCACAAGTTTGAGTATGAGAGGTGTTTTACAAGCATAGATCAGGGGTCTATGTCAAATATTCAAACTTCCAAAATGTCGAATACCATATGGTCAGTATTTAGAAGTTCGAATATGTAATAAAAAGAAAAAGAAAAACATACACTAACAGTGTGAGCAGGGGGGCAATCCCCCTGCACTCCCCACACCCCCCTACGTAAATATACCAACTCCGAGACAGTGCAGAAAAGGGAAATTCTCCCATTCTGCACCGTACGGTGCTGTTAAATGTCAGCCTTTGAACACTTGAAATGATGGACATATGGTCTCGACCGTATACCATTCGATATTTTAAGCATTCGAATATTTGAGATAGACCCTAGATCAGTATATGGTTAAATTAAAGACTAAAAAAATAAAGAAACTGAACAGGGACAGGAAAGCATATGGGTCTGGCTTGGCCTACCCAAAACCCCCATCCTCACAGTCCGGATCGGTGATTGGTCGAGGTGAGGAGAAGGGAGGAGTTCCAAACAATGTTGAACAAGCCGAGTCAACTAGAAGAAATCCTGGTAATGGTGGTCAACAAGACAACTCGAAATGACGTACTGTGAATGGTGATAATAGATTCATACCATCTGTGAATGGATTTAGGGAAGTTGAACATGCAAAGAACTTTGGAAATGCTAATGGGTAATCACATTTTCAGAAACAAGCCTCGGGCTACAAACTGAGGCAAGGTCTACCTTGTGTATTTTACAACACATCGAACAAACATTATCAATGGAGGAAGTGATTGAGGAACCCCCAAATGGATGTAAAATCACATAGAACTCACAAGGTGACTTTAAAATGTTTAATTTTTCATGTCTTAATGTGGACACAGTGTTAGCTGATTTACTCGCCAAGGGTCAAACCTTTGTACCAGCTAGAAATGCTGGTCTTGCTGATACAGTTATTGATTTAAAACGTTTTACTAGAAAATTCAATTTAAATTTTTTGTTCGGGCAGGAACACAGGTTCATAGGTGCATAGGTAGGTACTAGGCTATTGGCCCTAGGGCCTATATAAGCCTAGCCAAAGGTACCCTGGCTTTCACCACCCAAGAAAATTATTTTCCTGTGCCACTGTCGAGCAGAGCCACAGAAGTGATCCCCAGGGTGAATTTCCTATCTCCCATCCAATCATCAAGATTTTTCTTGAAGAGTGCTAATGAGGAGCTTTGTTTGATATAGATAGGTAGTTTGTTACAGAGTATGGGAAGTCTCTGGGACAGGAATCTATCCCTCCAGCACGTTCTGTTTATTGTGGTGACAAGGTTTAGGTCCCTAGAGCATGTAGCTCATAGGGATTGGGATTTCTTTAAGTGAAGCATGTCTAAAAGCTCTGGGTTTGACATAGCTTTGTGTGTTAGGCAGGGAACGCCTCTGAGTAGGTGATATGCAACGGAGTAAAGCTGCAGTTTTTTGAGACGGTCTGCATAGGGCATCTCTTTGAGGGCGGTAATCCTCTTTGTGAGGTATTTCTGTGTTCTTTCCAGTTGTTGTAGATGTCTTGTGAGGTACATACCAAAAGGGGCATTGTATTCTATAATGGGTCTAATGAGTGACGAGTAGAGGGGAACAATGACCTCTTTTCCTGGATGAGAAACCTTTTGTGATGAGGTGTGCCACATAGAAGGATTTCCT
This sequence comes from Protopterus annectens, assembly GCF_019279795.1. Lineage (NCBI taxonomy): Eukaryota > Metazoa > Chordata > Ceratodontiformes > Protopteridae > Protopterus > Protopterus annectens. The sequence continues at coordinate 625,222,300 of NC_056726.1, read as the reverse complement.
GACTACTGTGGCAATGTGATTATCAAAGGAGAGACTACTGTCCACCTGTTATCAAAAGGTCTCTTATCACACTTTCGGTGTTAAGTAGACTACCACCTATGTGGTAGTTCATGGGTACTGAGTTTTTACCAAAAGGAATGACAATGCACTTTTTGGCATTGAGCTTGAAGACATGGCTTTGACACCAGGCATCTGTCTCAGCAAGGCCCTTTTGTAGGATGTCCACATGATTCGGAAAAACCTTTTTATATATCTAGTATGTATTGCCCCCTCTCCATCCAACATTAGCCTTATTTGAACAAATCTGTGAGCTAGATTTTTATAGCTATATTGGTTCACAAAAACAGGTTAACTATGGATTGAACAATGCAATGAAGGTTGAGAAACAGGCCCTTTCTTTATTACAACAATCCCAGGATTGAGTGATGCAACCAGACAAAGACCGCGGGCTGGTGATAATGAATAGAGATGATTATCAAGTGAGAATGGAGAAAATAATTAGTACTGAAACTTATGTGGAGGTGTCAAAAAACAAATTGAACGTAGCCTATGGGAGGATACGATCAAGTTTGGAAGAATTGTTTATTGAGGCTAGGATTGATGTTGATATATATAATTACCTGAGCATGCCAGCCTCCTAAGATCCTGATTCTGTTTGAGATACCGAAGATACATAAATGTATCTTTGACCCACCTATGAGACCTATGGTGGATGCAAGGAATAGCATCACGTATGCATGTACTAAGTATATTGACCACTATTTGAAAAAGTATGAAGAACAACATCCTCAGATTTGTAAAGACTCATGGTCATTCTTAACTAGTCTTCAAAATTTACAGTACAATAAAAAATTGAATTTCTTAACAATAGACATAAAAGATTTATATACGTCTCTCCCCCAGATGGAGGGTATCGAGTAGCTTAGCCTCTTGCTTCATGATTTAGGAGCCCCCAATTCCCAAATTGCCTTGTTGGCAGAACTATTGGACATTGTCTTGTCTAACAACTTTATCACTTTCAATAAAAATATTTTTGTACAGAAAATAGGCATTTTAATGGGTTCCCCATGCAGGGCCAGCTTCGCCAACTTGGTGATGGCGTACTGGGAAAGGGAACATGTGCAGAAGGTACCCCACATTGCAGAGAAGATACACTTTTATACCCATTTCCTGGACAACATCTTCATGTTGGTGGAGGGGAATGAAAATGATGCAGCCAATTTAGTGTCATACCTCAACAATACGACAGAATTTTTGAAATTCGCCTATACATTTAACACAGAGAGAATAGCTTATTTGGATGTTGACTTGAGGAAAGACCAACAAAACAATTCCTATACAGCTCAAATTTTTAGGAAAGACAACTATTCGAATACCTTCCTTCATTTCAGTAGCTGTCACCCTTTATTCCAGAAACGCTCTGCAGTAAAGGGCCAGCTAGTGAGGGCAGCACGAACGGTGTCTAGCAATGTGGAATTTGTATTAGAGTGTGATAAACTTGAGGAAATGTTCTTTAAAAGAGGGTATCCTATTTCATTTGTTAAAGAATTAACACAGGAGGTTAAAGAAAAGAGACTAAGGGCATTCCATCAACCAATCTTAGGAGAAGAGACCAGAGGTGGAGCCCAATATGTCTCCATAGAATGTGTTGTTAATGAGAGTAACCTGATAAAAGTGGTAAGTTTCATCACCACTTTTAGTATAAATGGATATGGCATCGTGGATATTATCAATAGAAATTGGGACCTTATTAAGTCGGATTGCCCTCTTTTTTCCAAATTAAAAGGCCCTCCTAAAGTGGTATTCAAAAGGGGAAGAAATTTAAAGAACTTACTGGAAACCAACAAAGGAAAAATTAGCGGTTGTAACAGGAGGGGGATGTGAAAAAGTAATATGTGTTCTTACTGTCTCTATATGAATATAGGTGAAAGTTTCTCGATTAGAGGGACTAGTTACAAATCCAATCAGAGGTTTGACTGTAACTCGAAGGGGGTGGTATACTTAGGACAATGCCAGATGTGCTCCGCTTTCTATATCGGTAAAACTGATAGGCAGCTAAAGGAAAAGGTCTACAAGCATCTCTATGGCATCAGGTCATCTAAACAAGAAAATGCACTGGCGAGACATGTAGGAGAATTTTCTACTCATTCGTTCAAATTCAGAGCAATTGACTGTATTTTAATGGATGAGAGAGAGGGTCCAAGTGCATTACTGTTGAAGAGACTGGAATTAGTATGGCAGCTTGGGATGATATGCTCAACAAGCCACGATGCTTCGCTAGGGACGGCTTGCACCTGTCACCCCTGGGCTTTCGGATATTGGCAAAGGCTCTTGCTACCCCCATAGTGCCATTTTTAGGCAAGGCTCAAAAGACAAACCCACCTCCATAGGTATCACAAGGGATAAGAAACTAAGAGTAATGCTACTCAATGCCAGAAGTCTAAACCTTAAGATGCATGCACTCGAAACTCTCCTTAGCATGGAGAACATCGATATCTGTACAGTAACAGAAACCTGGTTCAGGGCTCCCGAAAGCACCCCAGAACTACCAGGTCATACCTCATACCATGCTTTTCAGCCCCAAAACTTGGACCAAACCACAAAAGGAGGGGGAGTATCGATATTCATCAAAGATACCCACACCTCCAGGTTGGTGGCAAAGCACGAAGCATCAGAGACTATCCATGTGCAACTAACAGTGGGTAAAACTGCCTTCCAGTTTATAGCCTGCTACAGACCACTCTCCCAAACCCAGGAACCCCACTCGGCCTTCCTGAGAACACTGGAAAATATGAAGGTCTCTCCAAACACCATTATATTGGGCGACTTCAACTACCCAAACATAGACTGGGAGCATTACTCTAGCTCCAACACCCTAGCCCAAAGGTTCCTAGAATTTATAAACTCAAATGCTATGGAACAACTTGTTACCACTCCCACAAGAGGGGAAAACATACTGGACCTGATCATCACCAACATGGGGACTCTATGCTCCAGACCAGAAGTGTATCCCTCACTGGTAAGATCAGACCATAAACTAATCTCACTGGATATTCACATCCCAACCCCACCCCATGCCCAGAAAACCACAGTGAAAAACTTCTTTAAAGCAAATTTCACACTCCTCAAAACTGAGGTGGAATCCTTCAAAGCCCCCGGGCCTGTGGAAAATATGGCCCAGACTGCAGAATCCTTTATAAACGCATTCTATGAACACCTTCAGGAATGCATGGATCATGCGATCCCAAATAAAACCAAGACCCAATCCTCCAAAGGCAGACGTCCTGTCTGGTGGACCCCTGCCATAAACAAACTATACAATAGAAGGAGGAAGCTACTAAATGACAGAGCAAAATCCCAAAAAGGGAAGGCATCACTGATCAGTATTAGCAAAAAACTACGGGCACACATAAAATTGTCTGAGGCCAGCTTCGAGAGAAAAATTGCACAGGACACTAAGGATAATCACAAGGCTTTCTTTAGTTATGTTAGGAACCTGGGTGGTAATTCACAGATATGCTCAGAATTAGTTCAAAATGACAAAAAATACACCGAACCCACAGACATTGCCAACATCCTAGCTGACAAGTTCAGCGCAAACCTCTCCCCCCCCTCCCCACCAAAAGGGCAAATATCTATCCCAGCAGAGTGCTGCCCCCCTGACATCTCAGATGCTCAGGTAAGAGCCGCCCTCTCCAAAGCAAAAAACACAGCATCAATGGGACCAGATGGTGTCCCGGGCTGCGTCCTACATGAACTCCAAAAAGAGCTAAACCCAAACATAAAACTACTGTTCAATCTCAGCCTTACTACAGGATATGTGCCCAAAGAGTGGCGTACAGCAACAGTGGTCCCTCTCCATAAAGGTGGTGCCTCAACAGATCCTGGAAACTATCGTCCCATAAGTCTGACTAGCTTGGTCTGCAAAGCTATGGAAAGGATCATCATGGACCTCATAAATAAAGATATTGGGGACCTACAAACACTGGATCCTACCCAGTTCGGCTTTGTTAAGGGCAGATCCTGCCTCTTAAACTTCTTTGAAACAGTCACCAAGGCCATTGACGAGGGGAAGGTGGTCCACACAGCCTACCTGGACCTTGCAAAAGCCTTCGATACAATACCCCACTCGGGCATTATAGATAAGCTCACCAGCTTAAATATAAACCCCTATGTCACTAGATGGATTGCAAACTGGCTCAAGGACAGAACCCACATGGTTAGAATTGCTGAAGCCATGTCAGACTCCAAACCAGTTACAAGTGGTGTCCCACAAGGCTCAGTCCTGGGACCTCTCTTGTTCGGGATATATTTCTCGGAGGTACAGGCCAACACGGTAGGACTATGGCTGACCAAGTTTGTAGATGACTGCAAACTGGGCGCCATAATCGACTCTCCAGTCGACACAAGCATCCTCCAAAAGGGCCTCATAGAAACAGACAACTGGTGCCAGAGCCATGGCCTCAAGCTAAATGCCAAAAAGTGTATAGTCATCCCCTTTGGCAAAAACAAAGTGGCCACAAATTACCACATAGGTGGTAATCCATTAAGTACAGAAGAAGTAATTAGGGACCCAGGGACCCAAGTTGATAGCAATCTCTCATTTGACAACCACGTGGCCAAAGTGGTTAGAAAAACATTTTATATAGCCCACCTAATCATGAAGGGATTCACATCTAGATCAGGGGACGTCATCGTGCCTCTTTACTCATCCCTCATCAGGCCCATAATTGAGTACAATGCCCCTTTTGGGATATACCTTACCAGACACCTGCAGCAACTGGAAAGACCCCAAAAGTACCTCACCAAGAGGATCATAGGGCTCAAACAGATGCCATATGCTACCCGGTTAAAGAAACTCCAGCTCTACTCAGTGGCATACCGCCTGTTCAGAGGCGATCTGTGCCTGACGTATAAAGCCATGTCCAACCCGGAATTAATGGACATGCTGCACCTCAGAAAATCCAAATCCCATTGAGCTACGCGCTCGAGAGACTTGAACCTCAGCACTGAAATAAATAGGACATGCTGGAGGGACAGATTCATAACCCAGAGGCTCCCTTCACTCTGGAATAAAATCCCAGTCCAGGTTAGGCAGAGTCCCTCATTGACTCTCTTCAAGAGGAATCTTGATGAGTGGATGGGAGATCATAGGTTTACCCCGGGTATCACTTCTGTGTCACTGTTAGACAGAGGCACAGTATACTAACCTCGAAAAAGGGCATAGCAAAATAAATTTAAAATGGGTGGCGAAAGCCAAACACATTCTGGCTAGGCTTATAAATGCCCTAGGGCAGATAGCCTAGTATGAACCTATAAACCTAAGCTACGTACTCGTGCTTGCTACCATCCAGGCCTGAATGAAATATATTCAATTGCCTGTATATTAAAACTTAAAAGCCTTTCAGGGTAATAACAGTGTTCTATCGGGGGGGGGTTCATCTGACTTTACAACTTATGTCTTTTATCATAGGTAGATATTTATTTACTTATTCATTACATGACTTTATTTATTACGTTATACTATTTAACTATCATGTTATCAATTATTAATTTATTTGCACCAATGTGTTTTAGTTCCCGGGGGGGGGGCTCTGTTCTGACTTGTTACAGTGCTGGCACTATTTGGGTACCCTTTAGTTACAGGTCGGCCAGGCTGGTTTTAAGTTTTTATGTTTTTATGTAATGATGTGTGTATTGTATTATATTTCCAGTTTAGACTAGGTATATTTCTTGCATTTTTTAGAAGTACTTTTTAAACATATACTTCTTAAATGTAATTTATTTATATGTATATACTTTTATTCATATTACTATTTTAATACATGTATATTTATATATATTCTTTAAGAATTGTTTTTTTGTAGGGCTGTTAATCAGAGAAGCTTAAAGGATGTTTATTTCCAGTTCTGTGTTTCTTGGTTCCTGATTGGTGGTTGGGAGGATTGAGTAATTGTCAGTACATTTTAAATATCAAACACTGTGTAAAAAACCCTATGCCTGAAGAAGTCTCGCTATAAGTGAGACGAAAAGCACTTCACGTCAATAAAGTTGTTTTTCATGCATACTTTGACTGTTGTTATTAGTGTTTGACATTCTACAAGTGCAGATTTGAACGAAGCTCTCCTGCCTATTTTCCTGGTAAATTATTAGTGAAAAGGAAGGCGGGATAGGAGGTAAAGTAATAAGTAAGTGAAGTACTTATGGTGGACATAGAATGGTAGAAAAGTAGGCTGATGAGATGCTAGACAAGGGAAATAGGATTTAGCCAGGACTAGTACATGGGCAGAGCCAGTTGTTACTAAGGAAGACCGTAAGTTGCTTTTTAAAGTGAGTTGGGTCAGCAGTAGTTATAATGAGTTGAGGGATAGTATTCCATATTTTGGAAGTGTAGTTAGAGTAGAGAGACATCAGCATTATTGTTGGATTTGGACACCTGTAATAAAGATTTGTTCAAGGATCAGAGTAGTCTTATGTTAGTATAAGGTTGAAGCATAAGTTGAAGAGCATGGATTTTATCAGGTTGGTGTACCAGTCTGAGTGGTAGTGAGTTGAGTGTAGGTTAAGTAATGGGGTAATTCTAGCCAGTTGAGTTGTTGTAAGGCAGAGTACTGGTGAGACCTATGTGGGGAGTTTGTAGCTAATTTACCTATTTTAATGTAGCAGGATTCAAACCTGGCTAGATCAGTTTTCTTTAGGTTAGTGAAGAAGGAGAGTCATATAGCAGTGTGGAGAGTAGATGAGTTCTGGCAACTGCCTGTCTTGTATTGTTAGTGAGGAGAGGCTTGATTCTGTACAGTTTACGTAGTTTAATATGTGTCTTTTTGATGAACTGAGAGAGGCGTGTGCTGAATTTCAGATGGTCAAGTAGAACACCTAATAATTTTGTTTAGGATATGACTGGTATTATGGTATTGTTGGAGGAATATATTTGGAATAGAGTTGGGGGAATCTTGTGATTTTACTGGGTAAAAGAGCATCAGTTTAATTTTGGATGGGTTCAAAATCAGTTGTGAGTCAGATAACCAGAATTTGATAGCTAAGAAGGACTATTCTGTCATAGCTTCAAGTTGTTTTAGGGAAGATGCAACACACATAAGAGTAGAGTCATCTGTGCATTAAATGATGGAGGCTAGCGGAGTAGATGTGTGGAGTTGGTTGGTAAAAATACTAAACGTAGAAGACCTAGAATTGAACCTTGGGGCACCCCCATGTTGACAGGTGATAGAGATGATAGATCTTGTTGCCATTTGACTGCTAGTTGTCAGTGAAGAGTGGCTAAATTTTAGGGTGGAAAGTTCAGCAAGACGTTTCTGATGGGAGACAGTGTCAAAAGCTTTGGATAGATCCAAAAAGATGGAGGATACAAACTTCCCATAATTTCTATAGAGGCCGATGGTATTAATAATACTTAGAAGGGTAGTTGTGATACCATGGTTTGGGCGGAAACTGTGCTGTATGTTAGATAAGACATTATTAGATAATATGTAGTTTAAAAGTTGCATGTGGATACATTTTTCTAATATTCTGGATAGGGGTGGTAAGATAGCTATGGGTCTGTAGTTAGAGAACTCAGTAGAGTTACAACCTTTATGCAGATGGATAATATAAGATATTTTCCCAGTTAAGGGTATGCAGTGTTCAGAGACATAATGGTTAATCAGAACAGAGATAGGATAGCTGACAGCATCTGCTGATAGTTTTAAGAATTCCTTAGGTATGTTATCATCTGAAAGGTAGTAGGTTTGAATTTAGAGAGTATTTTTTTATGGTATAAGTTTGTACAGATTTGAAGGAGGTGCTGCAGCTTTTCTTGTGTATAGTTGGGATAGTTGGAGGTATATTAAGATGGGACTTGGATAGTGAGCGAATGGAATTTGTAAAGAATGAGTTGAATTGTGTAGCAATGTTGTCATTATTTCTAGAGGTTGAAGGAGTAGGTGTGGATGATTGACTGGGTTGAAGGAGATGTTTTATGGTGGACCACAATTTTTTGGGATCGTTGTGTTGCTGTATTACAGTACAGTATTTTTTGTCTAGTTTGACTTTCAAAGTTGTCTGTAGTGATCTAGGTTAACTTGATTTTTGTTGGTATGCCAAAGTGCCCAGGATTTGTCTCTTTGTTTGAGCAGATTTTTAGTGTCTTTTCTTAACCATGGTGCATAGTTAGATTTTACTCTAGTAGCTCTGCAAGGAGCTAGCCTGTTTAGTATGTCAAGGGAGGTTGTTAAAATGGTGCACAGCAGTATCAAGGGGAAGAGTTTTGAGTGGCATCCAATCACAGAGTTGTACGACTGAAATAAATGTTTGAGCATTAAAGTTCTTTTTATTGTTAATTTGATGGTAGGAGATAAGTCGGGGGGGTAGGGTTAATATGATGTCTGAATAAGTATGTAGGGAGATGATCACTGATGCTGTCAAGGAGACAACCTGATTGGAAGGCTAGAGAAGGTTTGTTGGTTAGGATTCAATCTAGTATTTATTGCCTTTTGGTGGCGTTTTCTATTCTTGTCATGGGTAAAGCCATGTAAGTTAATGAAATTAGTGGGATTATCATAATTATAGGACTACCAGTCAGTGTTGAAGTTGCCCATTATGATGGTTTCTTGTGAGAATGTTAAAGATATCCAGTGAAGAATTTCCATGATTATGTTAGGGTTATTGCTGGGGGAATATAAGTAGCAAATTTATTGATGTTCATTTCAAGGTTGGTAACTAATATCTCAACATTACTAAATTCAGGAATACTTAGTTCTATAAGTTCTAATTTTAAATTTTGTTTATACATTACCACTATTCCATCTCCATGTTTGTTTTTTCTATCACATATATGTATGTTATAACCTGGAGGGAGAATTCCATTGTTATTGTCAGGTTTCAGCCAGGTTTCTGTAAGTATGGCCAGTCTCCATTCTCTCTCCTCTTTCCAAACTCCTGGAAAAATGCATTCATAAGCAACTGTTGTACCACCTCATCCAAAACAAACTAATTACCCCTACCCAATGTGGTTTTCACCCATCACACAGCACCACCACTACCCTAATATCCTTCATGGACACTGTGTCCAAATCCATTGACTCTGCTAATATCACTTCAACCTTACTATTAGACCTATCAAAGGCATTTGACACAGTGTCCCACAACAAACTTTTTCATCAGCTATCCATTATAGGCTGCACCCCACCATCCCTCCAATGGTTTGCAAGCTACCTATCCAACCACCAACAGTGCATTAAATGGCAAAATAAATTATCTCAATATCAAACCAACATAACTGGCGTACCACAAGGGTCCATACTTGGACCCTTAGTCTTCAATGTTTTCACCAACAATCTTCACACCTCAATAACCCTTAACTCCATTATCTAATACGCAGATTATATTACCATAATTTCCTCCTCCAGTAACATACAACAACTCCAGCAACTCACCCAAGCCACCGTTACCTAAACAGAGGCATGGCAGAAAGAAACCCAGCTACTTTTAAATCCTGAAAAACAAAGCTGATTTTCTCAACAAAACCAATCTCATGTGACTTTAAAATATTCTCACAGGATAATACAGAAATCGAAACAGATCCTACAACTAAGCTTCTAGGTGTAACCATAGATAACAAGCTAACTTCGAACACCACATCTGCAATAGCATTAAGAAAACATACATCAAACTAGGAACACTCTACAAACAAAAAACTTTCTTGGATAGCTCCACCAGAAAAACCCTCACCAACATCTATTTGCTTCCCTCAGTCTTATATGCAGCCCCCTTATACAACAATTTACAATCTTCTCTTAAAAACAAGCTCCAATCCTGCTACCATAAAACTGCCAAATGTGCCACAGGCTACCCCTACCTTTCAAGCCACTGCCCAGCTATGAAAGAATTAAATTGGCTCGAACTCACACAACACCTAAGCCTAGTGCAGCTGTCTTCTGCACATAAAATGATATATATACCTTATATCTGCTCAGCCCACAAATCTGTCCTAAAACCATACATACCTACAAGAGCCCTCTGCTCTGAAAACAAACATTTCCTAACCATCTACATTCCAAACAAAAGAGCTGGGCAGTGCCTATACTCTCATGCTACCGCCAAGCTCTGGAACTTTCTGCCAACAGACAACGCTACCATTGAGAGCTTTAACAGCTTCAAACACACCCTAAAAATGTTCTACATCATCAGACCTGGCCCTGCTCTTTCCATAACAGGTGAACTCCATTCACTTTCTAGGGGCTTTCCTTTCTATCCCTAAAACAGAAATTCCATCTATTAACCACTAGCATATTGGACTAACAGACTTTCCATATTTCTACACCTTTAACTTTCCCATCCTTTTAAGCATCTACTTGGATCAAATGTTCTGATCCTCATTCTTTACTTTACTCCTACCTGATGTATATAAAAAAAAGTTTGCAATCTACCACTTTAATGTAGTACATGTTTTATTATCGTAGCTACCTCTCTGTACTTATTTAGTATTCAATTATTATTAATGTGTGCTTTAATACCTGATTTGTATCTTGCTCATGTAAATTGTCTTAACTTTCATGCATCATTTGGAGCTTTTCTCCCAAGCCTCCACTGAAAATGGGTTTCTAACCCATTCAGACTTTCTCAGTAAACTAATGTTAAAAAAATAAATAAATAAATATTGAGACAGGCAGGCATAAATTTGTGCACCTTATTGACAATGCTTCTCAGATTTGTGTTAAATAGCAGGAGGTTACAGCCTTTAAGGGAAGCTGGAATTCCAGTACAAAGGAGTGGAGTGGGGGGATAGTGGGTTGTTGCTGAGCATTTCTGGGACCGGGATTACAGTGGATATCTCCACTGAGATTTAATTGTGAAGTGAAGTAAAAAAGAGATTTTGAGAGCTTATTTAGGAGTTTGGTGTACCTGAGAAGTGTTTGAGATTTTGAGTAAAGTTGAACACATTTATATATAAGGTGTGTTATAGAGGTTAGAGGCAGTTTTCATGTTAATGGGAACAGATTGGTGAGGCTGATGATTTGTTACAGTGGGACAGGACAAAGCGTTATATAGCTGATTTTGATAGGATGTTAAGTGCTTGGTGAGTATAAGGAGAGTGAAGATAATAGTGTAAATTGATATAGTTTTTAGGTGCATGGTTCAGAGGGAAGCACACATTGAATAGGAGAAGAATGAGGTGCTATAAAATAGGGAGCAATTAAGATGATATGTTTATATAGGAAAGGTGGGTACACAGGTTAGAGTGACACAAGCAGAACTCACAGGTTATGGAGTGTTGTGGGAAGGGAAAGAAGTATTACAAGTAAGCAGATTAGGGCTTGATATTAGATGAGTGTGAGTAGCAGGAGGTGGAAAAATAGGAGGTGGTAGAATAGGGATGTTAGGAGAGTGGGATGAGCTAGGAGTTGATGTGAGAAGGTCTGGGTGTTGTCTGTATTATAACAGAGAAGTATAGTGAGGTACTGAGATTTGTTGCAGAAATTAGGTATAAGGAGTTAGAAGGAGGGAAATAGGCAGTTGAAATTTATTAAGTAGGTAAAGTTAATGTAAGATGTTGGTGTGGAAAATGTTTAGTAGTGTATGATTGGCTGATAGTAATTGGAGGGAGTGTTTAGCTGGAGATAAGTTTAGATGTAATGGGGGGTGAGTGGGAATTGGGGGTGGGTTTGGTAGGGGAGCGAAGTGAGCCAGAACATGCCGAGAGCAAACAGAGTGGGCCTAACCAGATCACAGCTGACTGTAGAAAACAATCAATGAAGCCATAAGTAGTGGTAGTTAAAGCAAGGGCTTTACTTTTGCAAATAAATGTGAACAAAGTATGTGAAGGGGATAGATTAAAGGTAAGGGGATGCAAGGCACTGAATTCTGATACTGAATAGAATTTGCTAGTGGCCATAGAGCTAAACTTAGCACTCAAGCAATGGGCAAAAGAGTTAAGGTAAGGATGGTAACAACTACTAAACTGAAATGGAGATTATAAGTACAATGAGCACCTAAGGACGGAAGACGAATAAATAAATGTGGAACTAAGTAAGATTATGTGAAAAGACAAAGACCAGGAGAGGAGATAAACAGTATAGGAGTTAAAATGTGGGATAGTGCAAATAAGTAGAGGCAGAAATGATCAGGTGGGGTTGGAACAGAGCAGATGTATGGCTCGGTGATGTGCAGGCAGCCTTTCAAAAGCAGATATATTGCAGGGAAATGTCTAATTGATTAATATACAGTACATTAATTAAATTATAAGTAATTGCAGAACTGCAGTGTCCGTTTTGTGAAGGAGTATTAATGCTTTACGCTGGGTAGTAGTTTAGCTTGTGATCTGTTCTGGTGTAGGTGTGGATGAGCGTTTCAATGAATTATCTAAGTTGATGTCTAAGGAAGTAGCAGTTTACTTTGATACATTATTGTTGGAGAAGTATGTTAGCCTTGACATCACACCGCGGGGCTTGCGGGTGGATAAACTGCCAGCTACCCCTTTTTCGGAAGAAGAAACTGATCTCCTAAATGAATGGAAGCAAGTGTCATTATCGTGCACTATTGGTTGGCTTAAGATACTCATTAAGCGCAACCAACGTAACCATGAGAAGATCAAAAATGATATCATGACCTTACAAAACAGCCTGGTAACGGAAATGAACTATGATATTCAAATGTCCACATTAAGTGACAAAATTAACAAACTAGAAATTGACATTGTGCAACGTAAAAGAAATAAGTTGGTTCGTGATGTTAAAGACTATGAAACCGGCACCTTGTTTAACTGGCAACGTGAACCTATGCAAAGGACCCGTAATAGGTCAAGGGGCAGGACTTGGAGCAGTAGTTCCAAATGCAGAGGAGTATCAGCGTCGTCGGTTTCATCAGCAGAGGGTAGTTCTGTAAAAAATGTTTCTTTTGCTGAGACAACAACAGCGGGGAGCAGAACCTTAAATCGTGAGGTTCTCATAGGCTCCGGTAATAACGGCAGTGACAATTCCAACTTTCAAACTGAAGAATATAACAAGGGAAGAAACGGGAGGAATGGAAGGAAGGGAAGAAACAAACTTAAATGAAGGTTTGTCAGCGGTATCTTCGAATGAACTTTTACTACATTGTGTGAATTTGTCTGAATTAGTTTTGAGTTCAGAAATGTTAAATGTCTTACACAAGGGAAGTAAGTTCGTTCCTACCTTCTTCCCATCTCTTGCTGATATTTACTTTGATGTCAAACGTTTTATTAGAAAATTGTTACTGAGAGTTCATTTTTTCAAAATGGAGAAATCTGTTGCACACAATGTTATTTCTAATGATTCTAGTGAATCAGAATTGGAAATGGATGATGACTTATGTAATTTGTCAATTTATAACTATGAGTTGGAATCTGATATTTTGGGTGTTGGGAATGAATTATCTAGTGATGAAAATGATGTTTTTTGCACTGGTTATGGTAGGATAGTATTACCTAAACTTAAAAGAGAAAACACTTTCATGCCATACATTGCTGTACCAGCTATTTCACTATTTCAGAAAGTTCTTTTGAGGGAAATTGAAACTTCTTTTAGTGAATTTTGTAAAAAACAGAAATGTTTTAACTTAAATAAAAATGAATGGCAAGCTCTAAAAGCTTTGAAATCAGTGAAACATGAATACATTTTCAAACCTGCTGATAAGGGTGGCAATTGGGTCATAATGGATAGAACCAAATACTTAGGTATGGTGAATAGATTGTTGGAGAGCCCTGATGAATACAGGAGACTGGATAGTGACCCAATAGTGTCCTATAATGATGAGTTGTTATTTTTACTGGAAAGGGGTGAACGTTTGGGTTTCTTTATGCATACTGATGTCAAGAAACTGTATATTCCAAAACCTGTTATACCGATTATGTATGCACTACCCAAGATTCATAAAAATCTGGAAGAACCTCCTGGGAGACCTATTATTTCAGGAATAGATTCTTTCTTGGAGAATGTTAATTTATTTTTAGATTCACAATTTAAACCCTATCTATGTAAGATAGCAGCTCATATAAGAAACACACAAGATTTGATTAATAATCTGAGAAATGTGAAATGGGACTGTGATTATTATTGGGTCACTATGGATATTAAATCTTTATATACCAACATTGATATTAAATGGGGCCTAGAATCAATACTAAACATTATGGGTGAAGGACCTAAAAGCAACTTCATTATTACCCTCCTGGAATTCTGTTTAACCCATGGTTATTTTTGTTTTAACAACAAATATTACCTGCAAATAAAGGGCACAGCAATGGGTGCAGCTTATGCACCCAGCTATGCCATCATTTATATGGATTATTTTGAAAAGAAATATATTTACTCCACCAATTTCTTTAAGAACAAAGTAATATTATATAAGCGCTTTATAGATGATTTAATTTTTATTTGCAAGGGAGATTTTTGTGATTTTTTGGATTTTTTTGAAGTACTCAATTTAAATGAACATAAGTTACAATTTTCTTATGAAATCAATAGAAATAGGATTAACTTTCTAGATTTAATTTTGTTTGAAAAGGACATGAATATTGAGTTTAAACCATTTAGAAAGGAAACTTCAGTTAATTTGTTCCTACATGCCACTAGCATGCATCCTGAACACCTAATTAAGGCCCTACCCTATGGGGAATTTAAAAGAATTTGGGATCATACCAGTATTAAGGAGGATATAGATGCAGAATTAGAGATAGTATTGCACAGATTATTAGATAGAGGATATGAATACAATACTCTATCTGAATGTAGAGATAGTGTGATTAAAAATGTTAGATTAAGTAACAGAAAGGACAATAGTGATATAAATTTTGATAGAAAAATAACTAGAATAAAGGATAATGTTGAGAAAATATTTTTTATAACTAAATTTTCTCCTTTTTCCAAAACACTAGTCTCTTTAGTTAAAAAATTCTGGTATCTCATCAGTGAAGATGATAACATTGGTGAATTATTCCCGAATCAAGTAAATTTCTCTTTCAGACGGGGGAAGAACTTAAGAGAAATTTTGAATAATAACCTTGTACAACCTAATATTCCTATTCCTGTGAGGGTGGGTACTTTTGCTTGTGGCTCATGTAGCATATGTAATAGAGTTGTTGATGTTGTTTACATTAACAATACTGTTCATATTTCGAAACACTTCTTTAATTGTAAGTCTACTAGCATAGTATATATAATTGGGTGTTCTTGTAAGGATATTTGGTATGTGGGACAAACTAAAAGGATGTTAAAAACTAGAATTTTAGAACATCTTAAGGACATTAGAAATTTGAATGTTACCAGTCCTGTTGCAAAACATTTTTTGGATGTGCACGATGGTTGTAATAATAGCTTAAGATGTAGTGTATTGGGGAAACCTTTTATTCGTAAAGGAGATGATACAATAGCCAAACTCTTGGAATTAGAAACTAGGATGATAATAAAATATAAAACTTTAAAACCGTTTGGTCTGAATCAAGAGCTGGGTTTATAATTTATTACTAATATACAGTAGAGCAATTTATATACATTACTTATATTCATTGTGTATGCACCTTGGTTGTGTGCATACACTGGGTATATTTTTATACACATATATATGTATATATTTAATAATTTATACATTCTGTTAATTTACTGAGAATGAAGCATATAATTGTTGAAGTTACTATTCACATTATATCTGAATAACTATGTATAATAAATTGTAAATAATATGTTTCTTTATTATTTTTGATATAAAAGTTATTTAAAATTAAAATTATTTTCACTAACTTTATATATATAATGTTAATGTTGACAAGAGTTAAGATATTATCTCAGATAAATGTCTATATTGTATTTTATATTAAAGCAGAGATCACTTTAAATCTTGATGTTTAAGCATACTAATTGGTAATTTAACAATTAGTGAGTGATATAAATAGAGCTTAATTTCAAAGCTGTAATGTGATCCTTTGAAGGCGAATGGCTGAGGTACCAGATCGTTAATAAAGAACGTTGGTGGAATCTGACTGTTTTGTTTGTAGCTGAATATTGCAGGGAAATGTCTAATTGATTAATATACAGTACATTAATTAAATTATAAGTAATTGCAGAACTGCAGTGTCCGTTTTGTGAAGGAGTATTAATGCTTTACGCTGGGTAGTAGTTTAGCTTGTGATCTGTTCTGTTGTCTTAACTTGGGCTTACAACATTAATGAAATTATGAGTTATTGCAGAACCGTAATCTCCATTTTGTGAAGGAGTGTTAAATCTTTGAGCTGGGCAGTGGTTTAACTTGTGTCCTGTTCTGCTGTCTGGATTCAAGTATTGCCACAGGAGTGGTGGACACCAAGGAAAATGCCTAAGATGAAAACTATCAAAAAAGATACAAGATTATTTTCTTGATGTTTGCACCATCTCTCTTATCTTAATTTCCTGATTTTGTTTCTGTGTCGGGGTGATTTATGCAAAATGAGGAGTATCTAATTGCATGGGACATTTCTAAATTTGCACATGTACATCTAAATTCTATCAGACAATTTACAGTTGAAATGTGCTATGAATCAGAGATTGCAGTAAATATGAAATTTCTGAAAAAAGTAGATTTCAGGCCTTGGTGTACTGCAGAGCTTTTCTGTATCACTTCTGTGAATTCTCTAATGGCAGTGCACATAATTAACCAATAGAAAGAGAGAACAAAAAAATCTCAGCAAACTGTAAAGCTACCTGCAAATAGCAGTGAAACAAGAAGGCTGCAGAATAGGTCATGGCGATCAGCTGAAACTGTTGAGTGGTTCCTTTCACATGTGGGAAGGTCGTTCTGTAGGTAGAGAACAAAACAGGCAGTTATTTCACTCATTTCCTCTCTTCATGCCCATCCATTAGTCTTTCGTTAATACACATTGCAGGCAAAACTACAGGTTTGTGTGTGTATGTATGCATGTGTAAAACTGTATACGCACACCGGCAGGCATACGGGTGTCTGCACACCTGCATACAGACAAATTCACATATATGCCTGAGTTTGTCTACCTTTAACAGAGTAGTAACCTTCCCTAGACATTTTCCGGTATCATTATTTATAACAGCCTGTCCTCTGTAATGATTTCTTTTATTAAATATGGAGTTGTAAACCACATCTTACTGACACAGCTTATGTCTTCCAAGGAGCAGTATAAATCCTGAGTGATCAATTTCCATTTCAATAGACTTCACCTTCATGAAGGCAGTTGCTTGACACTTGTAACTGCCTCTTGCCTGTCACTGAGCTTTAATCTAAATACAGTTTGCAGTAGCTTTGTAATCCTAAATGTCTGTAATATATTTTTTTCATCTCAGTTGCATAAACAAATTCCCCGGTTAACATTTATGCCACAGATAAGTGTTACAGTGCAGCTGCCCTAAAAGATGGTGTCATTGAAGGTTAAAATGTGCCATTTTCATATTTCCTCCTGCTACTGACATAGATGTATAATGTAATTAACACACTGGATTTTTTTCATTGCTGTCGGTGACCTATATTACAAACAGAAATCTTGTTCTGTGATTTCAGATGGACTGCAGTCCCACTTACAGAATATTTAGTGCCACTGAATACAACTAATGTTAAGTTCAGTGTTCTAAGTAACTGTGCCTTCATTGTTCAAACTTAGATAACAAAGTACAGTACTAGACCAGATGATACACAGCACTGTCTGTAATATGCACACAAATGGCTTAAGTAATATACATGCAGGAAACAAAGACTCCGTCAGCAAATCTGGAACAAATTCATATGTGCTGAAGGCTGTACAGGGCTGCTGAGTACCACATACTAACTGCTGTGTTCCACTTGCTTACATACCTGTGGTAGTGCGAATTGTATGCCAGGATGATGACAAGGGAATTCTGTGAAAACAAAGGATTCAGTGCCAGCACACTCTGAGAAACTTCTCCGGCAGTGATTCATTATTGAAACAGGTATCTGGCAGCTGTCAAAGAGGTTTAAGACTGTAAACTGTTAACAAGCATCTTACTGTGGTACAGGGTTTGGTTCTTTCAGCCTTCATTTGTTTAATGTATGACTTTGAGCAAGTCACCTAACCAGGCAGTTTTCTGGGAAAATTGGGAATTTGGCTAGGGTCCTCAATGGTTTCATGGACTGCAGGCCCAGTAACTACCTATCAGGGAGTTCAACACAGGTGAGTTGAATATGACCAGATAAAACTCCATCCAGTTTGCACTTGACAAAGTGTAGAGAAGCCCCAACAAAATCCCTGGTAGCCACAAACCTCATAGTACCTATCACATACAGTAAGGAAAAACCGAACTAGAATCAGTACCACATCCTGGTGAACAACAACGTGTACTGTAATAAACATTAATCTCAGGGGTAATCCCAGGGTAGCCTGCCAGGAAAAACGTAATGTGACAGCATGTGATACTGATAACCTTGCTTGGAGGCAGAACAGCTATTCAGAGTTCCATCTTTTTGCAGGGATTGGGTTACAACCCCAATGACCAAGAATTAGCTCTTCTTCCAAAGAGTTGACACACTACAATATTTGGCACAGAGGTGCTGTCTTCAGATGGCATGGTTAAACAACATATCTACAAATGTGGGATTGGCTTGAAGAATTGGACCTACTTAGTGGTAAATATTGTGCTGTTAAATACTGCTGGAATTAACCATAACACTGGGAAATGTAGGTCACACATAGTTTATTACTTACCCTGCTATTGCCAAGAAATCTTCATTTTATAGCTATTTCTAAATTACTGCTGTTAACTGGACTGCCACCTTTAAAATGAATACTGTTATGTTATTAAATTGTGTTTTGATTATTCGGCTGTGTCTGTAAAAGCTAAATCTCTGCAAAGAGACAAAGCATTTGCTAGCCAGACAGCTCAGGCCCTGTTGCAGTATGTTTGCAGAAGATCAGACTGCAGGAAACAATAAGGGTGAAATAGTTTATGGATGAAGCAGGATGGTTTCCAAACCAAACCATGTTTTCTAGTATCTACAAAATACATCGTTCATTATATTTATTTATTTTATTTATTTGCAGTTTAATTATTTTATTAATTTTGTTAATTATATTATCTAGCAGGATTATGCCCCTATCATAAGTAATTTTCTTCTTCCTTTTAAGTGCTCCCTCCCCAAAAATAGTGTATAGAACAGCAGAAACCTTTTGTCACAAAATGCAGCTTTAAAGCTAACTGAAAACTATAAAGCATTACTTCTGTGTGCACCAGGAGAGAAAACAAAACTATCTCATAAATCCAAGCTGTAAGTACGAAATAAAAGTTACAACTACCATTTCAATGTGGGAATTTATGTTTTAGAACAAATATATTAGAAAGAAAAAATGCATTTTGGTTTATTCTCCTCATTTTATGTCTGATGAAAACTTCAAGTTAATACTTTAGCCTAAAACTAAACCTTCATCAACAGATACATAAGACACCTTGATGAAGCAGGTTCAGATCCCAACATTTCCCTCATGTCTGGAGCAAACTTCCACTACATGTCAAACATAGTAGCGCCCTTGCCATCTTCAAGGTAAACCTAGATAATTAGATGGGCCACCTCAAATTCTCCAATGGTCTGTCTTCTTTTTCCCTCCTTGAGGCTGGTGGAACTACATAATAAGGCTTTTTGCTAGGCTTGTAATAGTGTGCAGACCAATTGCCTAGTATTTACCTTTGAACCTATGAACATGTGTTTTCTGTTTACAACATGTATTCAAAATCCAGTTTTCTTGTGTTTATAAAAGACTGGTAGCTGAAATAAAGTTTGTAGATAATGTGCTGTGTACTTCTGCTGGTACACTTGGGGTTATAATCTGAGCCATGGACAGAATGTTCATCTAATTTGCAAGTGTCACAATCTAAGCCATGGACCAAATGTTCATCTCTTTCACAAGTGTAACAGTCTAAGCCATGGACTGAATGTTCATCTATTTCACAAGTGACACAGTCTAAGCCATGGACTGAATGTTTATCTATTTCACAAGTGCCACAGTCTAAGCCATGGACTGAATGCTCATCTGTTTCACAAGTGTCACAGTCTAAGCCATGGGCTGAATGTTCATCTATTTTACAAGTGACACAGTCTAAGCCATGGACTGAATGTTCATCTATTTCACAAGTGACACAGTCTAAGCCATGGACCGAATGTTCATCTATTTCACAAGTGTCGTAGTCTAAGCCATGGACCGAATTTTCATGTATTTCACAAGTGTCACAGTCTAAGCCATGGACCGAATGTTCATCCATTTCACAAGTGCCACAGTCTAAGTCATGGTCCGAATGTTAATCTATATCACAAATGTCCCAGTCTAAGCCATGGACTGAATGTTAAGTGTCACGGTCTGAACCATGGACTGAATGTTAATATATTTCACAATTATAAAACTAAACATTCACTGTCTTTCTTTGGAGACAGTTGTTACAGGTCCCAGATATTCCTTTTACTACTATTGACACTACGGGTAAAACTGAACCAAAAACAGGAGGCCATTCAGTAAATAATCAAAATAAAATAATTCAGTGATTACTCCAACTACAATCAATCCAGTGGGAGTCACAGTAATACAAACCTAAGGAGACAAACTATACGTTAAAATGTTATGACGGTGAGTTTTGCTAAACTCTCATTATTTGCCTACCACATCTAATTTACATAATGTGTAACATATGCTCCTTCCTACACAACAATTCATTGTGATGTCATGTGACTGTAACAACCTTTATGAGAATGTTACCATTTTTCAATGGCTGCATTTCTGATAGCTACAAAGTCACCAGTGTAATTATCTGATATCTGAATGCAAAGGATATCTGAAAAATTACATTATTAGAGTTTTCCAGAAAGTAATGTTGACAAGACCTTGAGTATCATAATCAGTAGAATTATTCTGCTGCTGGAAGAAGCTATCATTAACATCCTCTTTTATCATTATCCCGTCATTTTCTAAATACATAAAAGGTATTATTTACAAGGAAAGGTAACTTTGGCATAGTACAGCCAACAATATTTTATTCAGTTGCCACAAACAATAAAGATTTTACTGTTAAGTGCACCTGCAGAGTGCATACAAAGTTATCATTGTCATCAACTCCTTTTTATCCATTTTTACATGGGGTTGGGATGTCATATCAACATTAGTCAATGTGACCAAATCACAAAGAGCCAGTGTTTACACCATGGGGTGGTTAACTCTTAGAAACACAGTTAAAAATTGCTATTATCAAAGAGCAGAAATATTCTTCTGCTTAGAAATAAGAGATAAACTTAATTCAAAATATTTTTATAACCCCCAAACTACAATAGTCACAACTCTAAACCCTCCTGGAACAGCATTAATAAGCAGCTGAAACCAGGCAAAACTACAATACAAAACCCACTTGATCAATGCTACCATTTAACATATGTAAAATGAATGCTACCTGTAGCTAGATAGCACGTACATATACGTTACTGAGCATGTGCGAGATGTAGTCATGCAGTGTTAATGTAAGCTTGAATGGAGATGCACATGTGAATGTGTTAGAAGTAATGAGTCAATCAGTAAACATATAAATTTGGAAGTATATGTACAAATGACAGCTCCTGATGTGTGTTTGTATAATAAAAGACTTAAACACATTCCGTGCCTCAATGTTTCACTTGAATACACGAGACATGCAACAAACACCTCAACCAACAACACTAAAATCAACACCACTGCATCTAATTATTCCAATGAGTCTAATCCTCAGTCAGTATTCTACACTAACCATGACACCTTACATATTCAGTGTACCCCTGCTGATCAAATAAAAAAAAAATACTATCTGACCGTCTTCCTCCAGAATATTTTAACATAGCAGCCCAATCAGTAGCTTATCCTCTATCTATGCTACTCAATAAATCAGTCAAAGAACACTAGATAGAACCCACATGGTCAGAATCGCAGGTGCCATGTCCGAATCCAAACCAGTTACAAGTGGCGTCCCACAGGGCTCAGTTCTGGGACCTCTCTTGTTTGGTATATACTTCTCTGAGGTTCAGGCTAACACGGGGGGATTATGGCTGATAAAGTTCACAGATGACTGCAAACTGGGGACCATAATCAAATCTCCAGCTGACACAAGCATCCTCCAAAAGGGTCTCACAGAGACAGATGCTTGGTGCCAGAGCCACGGCCTCAAGCTAAATGCTAAAAAGTGCATAGTCATCCCCTTTGGGAAAAACAAGGTGCCCACAAATTACCACATAGGTGGTAATCCATTAAGTACGGAAGAAGTAATTAGAGATTTGGGGACCAACATAGATAGTAATCTCTCCTTTGATAATCATGTTGCCAAAATGGTTAGAAAGACCTTCTATATAGCCCACCTTATCACGAAAGGGTTTGCATCTAGATCAAGAGAGGTCATTGTGCCCCTCTACTCATCACTCATCAGGCCCATAATTGAATACAATGCCCCTTTTGGGATGTACCTTACCCGACACCTGCAGCAACTGGAGAGACTACAAAAGTACCTCACCAAGAGGATCATGGGCTACAAACAGATGTCCTATGCAGCTCGAATAAAGAAACTCCAGCTCTACTCAGTTGCTTACCGCCTACTCAGAGGTGATCTATGGCTGACGTACAAAGCCATGTCAAACCCAGAATTAATGGACATGCTCCACCTCAAAAAATCTAAGTCCCTTAGAGCTACATGCTCCAGGGACCTAAACCTCAGCATAAAAATAAATATGACATGCTGGAGGGACAGATTCATTTCCCAGAGGCTCCCCTCACTCTGGAATAGAATCCCAATTCATGTTAGACATAGCCCCTCGCTGACCCTCTTCAAGCGAAATCTGGACGTGTGGATGGGAAATCGCAAATTCACCCCTGGGATCTCTTCTGTGTCCCTGCTAGACAGAGGCACAGTAAACTAATCTTAAAAGGGTACCTTCTGTGACCTACTTTACAGAGGCACAGTAGGCTAATCTAATAGGGAGGCGGAAGCCAAATACACTCTGGCTAGGCTTATAAATGCCCTAGGGCAGATAGCCTTGTATCTACCTATGAACCTATGAACTATGTACCTACATTTTGGTAACAATCCTTTATTACTCTAATTCACAAAGATGAGAATGATTACAACCTCTGAAATTTCAGTCCAATTGCCATTCTATTTGGCCAGGAGTGGAAGCCAGCTTAGAATCAGTTGTGATTTGATTTAAATGAGAGTTAGACAAATTACTGCAAGTTGCTGGTGATTTAAAGCCCTTGGGCTTTAGATTTCACCTAGTTTCTTTCATTATTTTTTTGTTTTCCTCTGTTATATTTATTGCAAGGAGCTACTATCATAGTGGTATTTCCACAGCAGACTGCATGTGTAAGTAAAAACATCTCTCTTCTTATATTACAGGAAAAACATCTTCTTATAACAGTGGAGAATTACTTATCTATTTGTTTCTTTACTGAATTGTTTGTACTGAGTTGCATGGGCTTCCTCTAAGCTGTGTCAACCTGTACAGCCTGAGAACCAGTTGCACAGGCTTACTCTAAACATAAAACCAATCCGACTCACTTCTGTAGCAGTAATGTTTTCCAAGCTCCTCTTTATATTCTCACTTATTTTAAATCTAGCAGCACTGGTCATCATGGGGAGTCAACATACACCACCCTTCTTTTGCCAGCCTTATAGCACATGGAATCCATCAACAGTGTATGCACTGCCTCATGTCCAATGATAATCAACTTTTACAAAATCCAAAGGACTCTATCTGTAAGAGTTATAAATACTTAACTCAGCTGGAGTTGTGCCTGTGTCAGCCTTTTAAATCTAGTGAACCTTATACTGTCTTGTCCCTTCCTGCAGTTATGCAAAATTCACAGACTAGCTTTCCTAACCTATTTACTCCTACCCATATCACCATCACTTCTACTTCTCCTGCTTTAACTCTTTTCTGCCTTTGCTGTTGCACTTACACAACTGCATAGATATTTTGGTTTGTTAGATTTTCAGTGCTTACTTACAAATGTAAATCATTGTTATTTGTATATTGCACATTTTTTTTTACATTATGATGTAACCCAGGCTGAACCTGCAACTGCTCATTGTGTTCTACCCCAGTAAAGAAATTTAGATGAATACATACATACATACATACATAAATAAAGACATAAATAAATAAATAACCAAACAAATAAATAAATACAATACCTAAGCTCTCTTATGTTGATGCGATGAAAATATCATTACCAAAGCCTTCTAGGACTCCAAAGACTAGGCATCAGCCTAAACCTTCACATTTGCATCCTGCACACAACCCAGGTCAATAGAACAGGTCAGTTAAGGTTAATTATCTGTGAACTGAGGGGGTGGAGCTAGGAACTAAACCTTCTATTTAAGGGGTAAAAATAAAACATTTCAGAGCTTTACTAGAAAGGCTCACCCAGACTCTGCTACACTTTGCTGTGTGGGAAAGGTTACTTTGCTTTTTATTTGTTGTATTAATTTATTGCCTTTTTCTATTTTGAATTCTGTGATTTGTTTTATTTACCTTGTGTTTTACTTGTATTCTGCTTTTAACTGCATATTAAAACTTGAAAAGAGATGACAGCTCTGTCTCTTGGGAGTCAGGCAGAAATTAGTACATGTCAATAGAACAGGTCAGTTAAGGTTAATCATCTGTGAACTGAAGGAATGGAGCTAGGAATTAAACCTTCTATTTAAGGGGTAAAATAAAACATGTCAGAACTTTACTAGAAAGGCTCACTCAGACTCTGCTACACTTTGCTATGAGGGAAAGGTTAGTTTGCTTTTTATTTGTTGTATTACTTCATTGCCTTTTTCTATTTTGAATAATGTGATTTGTTTTATTTACCTTGTGTTTTACTTGTATTCTGCTTTTAACTGCATATTAAAACTTGAAAAGAGACCACAGCTATGTCCCTTGTGAGTCAGGCAGAAATTAGTACAGGTCAATAGAACAGGTCAGTTAAGGTTAATTATCTGTGAACTGAGGGGGGTGGAGCTAGGAACTAAACTTTCTATTTAAGGGGTAAAATAAAACATTTCAGAGCTTTACTAGAAAGGCTCACCCAGACTCTGCTACACTTTGCTGTGAGTGAAAGGTTAGTTTGCTTTTAATTTGTTGTATTACTTTATTGCCTTTTTCTATTTTGAATACTGTGATTTGTGTTATTTACCTTGTATTTTACTTGTATTCTGCTTTTAACTGCATATTACAACTTGAAAAGAGGCCGCAGCTCTGTCTCTTGTGAGTCAGGCAGAAATATTTTTCCCCACCCTCTGACCCGGTTACTGTAGTGTTCTTAAACACCACTGTCTTTCTAGGTGCCTGCCCCTTATATTAATTTGACCATATATCTCATTTCCTCTCTTTTTTTACTGGTTTGTGTGAGTAAGCACAAAATTATCATTTTGTGAAATCACTCCCCTTCAACTATTTAAATTTATTGGTCGTCCTACTGTATTCCATAGCACCAGAATACAAAAGTGACCACCCCCTTTCAATCTATCTTGCTGTTTTAAAAATAGTGACTCTCCACTAAAACGTAACATTTTAGACAGGTAAAACTTAGGTTACCTACTTTTACATCTAACTCCTCTAGTGCACACTGCAGTGTTTAGGATAAACCATTTTTTTTCATCTTACCTTTAAGCAACCCTGTGATTAGCACTTGCTTTAAAACCTGCTGGAAAGCACTAGGAAGTCTTAAACTGATACAATCACTCAACTCCCCTTGTTAATAAGGAGAAATTAATCGTAGGCACTAAACAGCCTATAAGTGCAAAGTACCACAAGCAACACATAGCCCTTCTAAACCCGCACCACCAACACCCACACATAGCAACACTAAACTCACATTGTGGAGGCCCTTAACAGTAACCTGCCCAAGCAACAAGGACCTCCGAAGCTGAAACGCAAACACCAATCACAACCAAAGTGTCACATAGCTCACAACACCAATGTGCCACCCAACAGCCCCTAAAGCAAGACAACGTACCCAACACTTTAGTC
Source organism: Protopterus annectens (assembly GCF_019279795.1). Taxonomy (NCBI): domain Eukaryota; kingdom Metazoa; phylum Chordata; order Ceratodontiformes; family Protopteridae; genus Protopterus; species Protopterus annectens. The sequence goes on along the minus strand of NC_056726.1, from coordinate 625,196,323 downwards.
ATAGGTGACTCTATAGTCAGGCACACAGATTTCCCACTCACCAGGCTGAACAAGGAGAAATTTACAGTCAGCTGCCTGTCGGGTGCCAGGATCCGACACATAATGCATGCACTCAAGTCACACCACAACAAATACAAATATGACTCTGTCATTGTCCATGTTGGACATACCTCCCTGGACTACATGAAAAGAGACATGGAAGAGCTCTCGGATCATGTGGCCCAGGCAGGTATGACCCTAGCCCTGAGTAGCATCCTGCCTTCACCCAGAATGATACCACAGTATAAGGACAAAATTATTGACTTCAACAGTTGGCTAAGCTTCTGGTGTCATTCAAAGGGGATTCAGTATCTGTCTGCCTGGGACAACATGATCGACAGACCATGATGCTTTGCCAGCGATGGTCTGTACCTGTCGCCCCTGGGATTCAGGTTTCTGGCTAAGGCTCTTGCCACCCCTATAGTGCCTTTTTTAGGGAAAGTTCACCACAGTAACAAGTACAAGCATGCAAAATCTGAAGGTAATACTACTCAATGCTAGAAGTCTAAACCTCAAAATGCACTTTCTCAAGGCACTCCTAAAAATGGAGAACATCGATATTTGTGCAGTAACTGAGACCTAGTTCAAGGCTCCAGAGAGCACCCCTACAATACCAGGCTACAATCTTACCACACTTTTCGACCATCAAACCAAGACTGAAACACTAAAGGTGGAGGAGTGTCCATATTCACCAAGGATATTCACAACACCAGGCTAGTTGCCCAACACAATGCGTCTGAAATTCTCCAGGTGCAACTAACACTAGGTAAGACTGCAATCCAAATTGTAGCTTGCTACAGATCCCCCACCATGCCCCAAGATTCTCACTACACCTTTCTAAACATACTGGAAAATATTAAGATACAACCAAACACTCTAATACTGGGTGATTTCAACTACCCTGTTATTAACTGGGAAAACTACTCGTGTACCAACCCCTTAGCCCAATGGTTCTTGGAATTCATAAATTTCAATGCCCTGGATCAACTAATCCTTAGTTCTGCCATGGGTTCCAATATCCTGGACCTGGTCATTACCAACATGGGAAATCAATGCTCCACACCCCTCGTTGGTCAGGTCTGACCATAGACTAATCATCCTTGACATTTGCATCCCACCCCCAACCCCCGGTAAGGAAACCTCTGTAAGAAACTTCTCCAAAGCCAACTTCATGCTACTCAAGTCAGAAGTGACAAACTTCATGACACCCATTTAGACAGGAACTGAAAATCTGACTGCTGAATCCTGCACTAAGGCACTGTACGAGCACATCCACTTGTGCGTGAATTGTGCCATCCCCAATAGAACCAAGACGCTCGCCTCCAAAAAAAGGAAGCCAATCTGGTGGTCCCTTGCCATAAACAAGCTTTACAACAAAAGGAAGAAACTGTTGCAGAAAAGAGAAAAATCCCAGGATGCAAAAAAAACTCCCTTACCAGCCTAAGTAAGAAGCTGAGATCCCGCATAAAATCATCCAAAGCTAGTTATGAAAATAAAATTGCCAAAGTTTCCAAAGACAATGACAAGGCATTCTGTAGCTATGTCAAGAATCTAAATGGCAATGCTCAGATCTGCTCTGAGTTACAACAGAATGGCATTGAACATACTGATTCCAAGGATATTGCCAGTATCCTGGCAGATTGATTCAGTGCAAACTTCACCCCCCTCTCACCCCCTAAAGGGCCCATCTCAATACCAAAAGATTGCCAAATTCTGGTAATAACAACCACACAGGTAAAAAAACGCACCCTCCAAAGCTAAGAATACAGCATCCATGGGACCAGACAACATCCCAGGCTCTGTACTACATAATGAACTGGCACCTCACCTAAGTGTCATATTTAATCATAGTCTCACCTCAGGCTTCGTACCCACTAAGTTGTGCACGGCTACAGTTATCCCACTCCACAAGGGGGGATCCACCTTGGATCCCGGGAACTACCGCCCCATCAGTCTGACGAGCCTGATCTGCAAGGCCATGGAATGTATTATCATGGAACTTATAAACAAAGACATTGGCAACCTTCAAACACTGGAACCCATCATGCAGTTTGGATTCGTGAAGGGCCGATCTTGTCTCCTGAACCTGATTGACTTCTTTGAATCAGTCTCCACAGCCGTGGACAAGGGAAAGGTGGTCCACTCAGCCTATCTGGACCTTGCCAAGGCCTTCAACACCATCCCCCACTCTGGAATTATAGATTAATTTACTAAACTGGGCATTAATTCCTACGTCACTCGATGGGTTGTCAACTGGCTTACTGACAGAACCCACACTGTAAAAGTAGCCGACTCCAAATCCAGCTCCAGACAAGTGGAGTACCTCAGGGTTCAGTCCTGGGACCGCTTTTGTTTGGCATCTACTTCTCTGAAGTACAGGCCAACACTAAGGGACTCTGGCTAACAAAGGTCGCAGATGACTGCAAACTGGGAGCTATTACTGAATCCCCAAATGATGTGGATATTCTACAAAAGGGCCTTATAGAAACAAATGCTTGGTGCCAGAGCCATGGGCTCAAGCTCAATGCCAAGAAATGTATAGTTATCCCCACTGGGAAAAAACATGTATCCGTGAATTACCACATAGGTGGCAGTACACTAAACACCGAAAATATGATAAGAGACTTAGGGACACAGGTGGACAGTGGTCTCACCTTCAATAACCACATCACCATCACAGTCAGGAAATCCTTCTATGTGGTACATCTCATCACTAAGGGCTTTTCATCCAGAAAAAAAGTCATTTTCCCACTGTACTCATCCCTTATTAGACCCATTATAGAATACAATGCCCCGTTTGGTATGTACCTCTCAAGACATCTGCAACAACTGGAAAGGCCGCAGATATACCTCAGTAAAAGAATCACAGGCCTAAAGCAGATGCACTATGCTGACCGTCTAAAACAACTCCACCTATAGTCTGTCGCATATTGTCTACTGAGAGACGATCTCTGCTTAACATACAAGGCCATGTCAAACCTAGAACTGTTGGACATGCTACACTTAAGAAAATCCCAATCCCTCAGAGACACATGCTCCAGGGATCTAAACCTTGTCAGCATAATGAACAAAACATGCTGAAGGGATAGGTTCCTGACCCAGAGACTCCCCAGACTCTGGAATAGACTGCCATACATGTCAAGCAGAGTGCCTGTTTGGCCCTCTTCAAAAGGAACCTTGATGATTGGATGGGAGATAGGAAATTCACCCCTGGTATCACGTCAGTTGCCCTGCTAGACAGGGGTCCAGGGAAGTAAATACTGTGGAAAGAAATAGCCAGGGAATTGTTATGGCTAGGCTTGTATAGGCTGTAGGGCCGATAGCCTAGTACCAACCTATGAACCTATAAACCTATGAAAAGGAGCACTGTTCAATGCTGTAGAATCTTTACCAAAAAAAGGTGCACTCCTTACAGACATTCTAACCATTGAAAATACTGATGTAAGCATAGTTACTGAAATGTGATTTGATAACAGCATGACAGCAAAGTTGAAATCCCTACCACTGCTTTAGACATAATACACAATTGGGCATTGCAGTTGGTAGGGGCATATCTGTGTTCATTAGAAATTATTTCAGCTCCAGACTTATAATACAGTACAATGACCTAGAACTCCTCCACATTCTTCTTACAATAACCAAAACCCAGTACCCCGTAGCAGCCAACAACTATACCCCTTCTTTGACAATGGCAGACCATGAGGCATATCTTAACAAACTGACATTCCTCACCATAGAGCTAATCACTCCCTATTTTTGTGGCTTTATCTATCTCAGCATTAACTGGGGAACATAAACCACCACAAACAAAATCATATATAAAGAAATATATCCAAACCAGCCAAAGGTCATCCAGTAAAAGAAGTATAAATATAGAAAAGTAAACAACCAAGAGTCCAGAACAACTATTACTATAAAAAACTTTAATCAAACTACACAGAATAACTACACAGGATAAATGCTTTCACACAAGTTGTGCTTCATCAGATCCATTGAGTTAAAATTTCTAAAAACAATTATAAATTAAAACACTAATTAAACAACCAGTCAAAAGCTCACATTAATTATTGATGTATACTTCATTTTTTAAGAATGGGTTTTAAAGGTACAGCAGCATTAAAACCCAGCAGTTTATCTGCCTGCAATCTAACAATCCACTTAGTCTCCGCAATTTAAAGTCTATTATTAAAATCCCCCCCCTTATTCATATGAACAAGTTGTAATACACTAAACTCAAAAGCATGCCCTGGATGCGATGAAATATGTTTAGCCAAAGCATTAAGTAGATTCATGCATCTGATGTCACCTATATGATGCAAAATTTGTTCTTTCAACACCATAACTGTTTTCCCCGCATAAAACGAGGTGCAAATCCTGAACTTCGCTAAATAAATCAAGCCCTTAGACCTACAGTCTGCATAGAATTTTGTTTTGAACAAAAAATCCATAGTGGGGTTCTTAAAGTCAATCTCCAAAGGGATATGACAACATGCTTTACATGGTCTACAAGGAAATGTCCCAGTGCGATCAGAAACAACTGAAGACTTAATGGTTGATTTATAACATAGCTGTCTTTTGAATGATAGATTATTCTTAAATGTATAACCAGGCTTGTCACCTATAATCCCTTTAATTTTATCATCAGAGAGTAGAACAGGCCAATATTTATTCACTATGTCACATACATGGTGCACATTATTGCCATTGGTCAAAGACAACCTAACTTTACTATTTAATTTGTTAATTACATTAGAATTCGTGGATGTAAACGAACGATTAAAAAATGGCCTACCCTTATCAGGGCACATCCCAATAACTTCATCCAAGGTGCTATCCAAAACTTGTTCCTTGTAACCCCTATTAAGTAGGTCACCTTTCAAATTAAACAAAGCCTCTTTGTATTCATCATCATCTCTATGCAATCTAGACATTCTTAAATATTGACCTTTAGCAATATTATTAAAAATATTGTAAAAAACACTCAAAACGACCACCAACCACAATGAGCACCCAGGTCCTTCCAGAAAAATGTTCAAAATGTACAAAAAATACCAAAAACAGCTGGTGGACCCAGAAACGAAAGCAAGGCTTGTAGATGAACCCGTCTTTAATTCACATAAAATAAGGACATAAGCACTTTTGTAGTATCACTACTTCATCAGTGAAGTAGTGATACTACGAAAGCGCTTATGTCCTTATTTTTTGTGAATTAAAGACGGGTTCATCTCTAAGCCTTGCTGTCATTTCTGGGTCCACCTGCTGTTTTTTGTATTATTAAAAATATGTTTCAGGTGCATACAATTATAGTGTAAAAGTGCATTTTTCTACATGGTTTCCTATATAGGGAACTGCAGATAGTGCCATTAACCAACGTAATCTTAGTGTCTAGAAATTCTATAGAAATACATGAATGATTTAATACAAACTTAAAACAGACACTACAAGATTCAAGATACTGCACAAAATTCAGAAGACCATTCCACGCCATAAAATAAAAATATCAAATATGAATCTTTTATAATATAATACCTGTGTGGAGAACTCATTACTAGATAGAACTACAGTGCGCTCCCAGTCTGCCAACACAAGGTTGGCATTGTCTGTCTATGACATCACTGAACAAAAAAAATTATTGCATAAAATAATATCCATCAATGTACCTATAAAATCAATAAGGTCATGAGAATATTCAATATTCATCAATAAAAACCTCTTCAGGGATGAAATCCCCATGTCATGGGGTATTATAGTGAAAAGTGTTTGAATATCCATGGTAGCCAAAATAGTGCTGTCTGAGAACAAACCATATGCCCTAGTAAAATCACCCAAGATACTTATAAAGTGTTATATATCTTTCAGAACCGCAACTGCTTTCTCCAATGTTTTTTTTAAGTTGGTTCTCTAAATAAAAGGAAATTAATTCAGTAGCCCAACCCCTGCCGGATACTATCAGGTGGAGGGGTGGGTTCAAGAGTGACTTGTGCACCTTAGGCAATCCATGGATAATTGGTACCAATAGTTCTAATACAAGCATAAAATCATATAACCCTTTGTCAATGGCTTCATCCATTAATAATTCATACAATTGATCATGCATAGCTCTAACAATCATATTCAATTCAACCTGTGTGATATGTTCATAGGTAGCATCATCAATAAGCATTTCAGATGTACTCATATCATAAAAAGTAGTGTCCAAAACCACAACAGATCCCCTTTTATCAGCTGGACGTATAGTCAGTTTATTGTTTGTTCACAACTGTTGTAAAGCCAAATACTCATCATATGTTAAGTTATAAAAGCTGTTTTTCTTCATATTAACTTTAAAGAGCTCTTTCTCAACTATCTTAACAAATGTCTCAGCTGTAGGGCTCAATAGTGGTACAAACAAGCTAGAATGTTTAAGAGGAACAGTCATCATCCATTGTTCCCCAAACGCTAACTTTAAAGCAATGTTCCTAGCAAAAAGCTTAATGTCAAGTATCATGTGTTCAGCGAAAACTGGGCATGAGTGTACAAAATTGAGACCTCTATCAAGTAAACTTACTTGTGCTGCTGTCAAAGAAAGCGAAGAAAGTTTATACACTAACATGGAATCTTCTTGTGGTTGATCTCCTCCATGGCATGCTCGCTCTCTTGTGAAGGTTTCCACCTCTTCTGACGCAAACTGGAGCTCTGCCCCCTGCCCAGTGGTTGTAGCAGCCTGAGAGGGGCATGAAAATTTGAAAAAATGCTATCCAAAGGTATAGCAGTATTGATGTCCTTGGATCTAGCACCATTCAATGAATTAGAGGCAATAGGTGCATCTGTAGGCAGAGCAGTAGTTGTTAATTGATGTGTCATTTGGAACTACTATAGATGGAGTGCAAACAACATTAGTAGTACATTTAAGTTCTTGATGTGTAGGCTGCGATAGTAACAGCTGTGGCTGTTCAGCAACAGCTGAAGAGATACGGTCATTAGATGTATTACCTGTCCATTCGGACCCATGGGGCCACAGAAAAATGTGGCCTTTCTTAAAATCAGCCACATCCCTCACCAACTTCCTTTTTTTAATCATTTGTTGCCTATCATCATATGATAAAACATTGAGAAGCACATTGTCTATTTCTGCTAAATGAGCAGGTTCATAAAATTTAGAATATAAATCATTCTGCAGGTTTTTTTCATTTTATCAGATAGTTCCTTTTCATGTGGAGCAAAAAATTCATTAAGCAGTCTCATATAATTGAAGCTCAGCTCCATATTCAACAGCTGCCAGTGTTTCAGCAAAATGGGTTATGTATTGCCATATGTGGGCATGCGGAGAACCCGCAAGCCCCTAGGCACCACTTTATGGTGCAGGTAAGCCTCCATATGGAGGCGTTGCCACTGCATTCTTTTTAGTTTAAACAGTCCATTTTCAAACTCCTTCAATAGTTCTTTAAACATACCCCAATCACAAGGTTTCACAGCTGGTGTTTCATCTGTGAAAATACATCTCAGAAGAGGGTTAACTTCCAAGTTCAGTAATTGCTTAAAGCATTGTTGATTAGCTACGCCTTTGTTGGGACGATAGCCCAGCTCAATATCAACTTGCTCAGCCGTGTGCTGTTGGATATATATACAAAGTAAAATAGATATATAAAAAAATATATCCAAACCAGCCAAAGGTCGCCCAGCAAAAGAAGTATAAATATAGAAAAATAAACGACCAAGCGTCCACCACATTTAACTCAATGGATCTGATGAAGCACAACTTGTGTGAAAGCGCTTCCCTGTGTAGTTATTCTGCGTAGTTTGATTAAAGTTTTTTATAGTTATAGCTGTGATGGATGCTTGGTCATTTATTTTTCTATATTTATACAAACAAATATCATAGAGACTCTCAAATTTCATTAATGCTAATTCATTGGACCAGCTACTCTAAATCTCAACAATGGGCTCACAAATATCAGACCTGGTCCTCACAGATATATCCCTGCATGTTTAGAGCCCACTCTAACCAAATCAGTAGTCAAATCTGACTACTTTGGAGTAATATTTACTCTATATGTGAGACCTGATTCACCTCAGAATCCTTCCTTATTCACAGACTACCCCAATGCAAATCTACTTCCGCTAACAGATGATCTGATGAAATTCAAACATTCGCCTCATCTAGAGGACCTTGCTTCTGTTTCTTTCACATAAGTGACAGCCCCCTAAAGAATTGACTCAATCATTAGGCATTTGGACTCCTTCATTGACAATGAACTTCCTTTCACCATTATGTGATCACTGTTGTTTCATAGGTAAGTAGTAAACTAGCTACCTTTTTTGGGCCTTTTTAAGTTTAGGCAGTTTCCCTTAGTGAGAATCAAATTTTGTACCTCTGTTTGTGAGGTAAACATCTTGACTATTGTACCAACCCCCAATTCTTTTTTTAGCTAGACTAATCTCAAGGGGCATATTTTATAGATCCAGGGAAGTCATTGCCCCCATCTTTTCATCTCTTAGAGTAGTAATGGCATATAATATCTCTTTTAGTATGTACATGGGTGGGCATATTAGACAGCTTAAGAGACTACAGCATTTCCTTACCTAAAAAAAATAAATAAATAAATAAATAAACAAGGGACTAAGACAGCAAGCAACAGTCCCTTGTTCACTGTTTTGGAAATGAGACAGAAAATTAATTACTTATTTGGAGTAGTAATAATTTATGCTTGTATTCTTATTTGTAATGAGTAGTATGCTCTATGGCAACTCATTTACTGTGCATTCACAGTGGTCCACACAGAACAGTGTTCGTGGATCCAATACAGATAGACTGGATCTGAGCACTATAAAGTAGATTTCTTGCATTACAGTAAGGGATTATAGTTGTATACTCAATAATTACACTAGTGGAAGCATATCTGTCACATAAGTGCGAACAGTAAAGTAGCAGCAGTTTGAGGAGTTATCAGCTGACATCGCAAAAGCACCTTTTTCATACAACAGACATTGCAGCTTGCAAGGGAAGCACTGCCCATCTGTGACTACTGTGCAGTATATTGTTATACTGGGTGAGGAAACAGAAGTACGACTCATTGAACTCCTGAGTGTTGGACCGTATACAATCCTAAGTGTTGGACTGTATACAATCAGACATAAAGTGGCTTGGAAAACACCACAGCACACCTTTCAACTTCTGTGCTCAAAAAATTATTAGAACAGGATATTTTGCATCAACATCCATTTCCTGAACAATAAAAAAATATAAAACTCTATTACCTGGCATTATTGGTTAACTAATCTGAGAAAATCAAAAAATGTGTAATAGACTGGGCAAACATATGAGGTAAAATCAGAAACTTTCAACAAAATCAGTAACAGTTAATTTTATTTTATTTTACATTTGTTAACCAGGCGATTCCAACTGGATATATGTCCATTTTCAGCAGAGGCCTGAGGAGAAAAGCTCCACAGTAAATAACAGACAAGTAAGAAATTTATACATAACAAGCAATTTTTCATAGGGAAAAAAATTGAAACAAAAACAAGCTTATTTTCATAGGAAAAAGAAAAAAGCAAAGAAATGACAGATTAGTTACAATACTGCATGGGTTTTACAGTTTTGAAGAAAAAAGAAATGTATGTATAACATGCAAATATTATTAGGAAAACCACATTATTCTACAAGATTATATAGGTTTCTAGGTGTGTAGTACACTCATCCTTGATATTAACAGACATAGCAAACATACACTAGTATAATGTTTGAAGCATGATAGTACATGGGATGTGGAGAATCCTAGGCATTGAAGTACCTTAGGGGGAGATTATGGAAGAACTACAGGGTATAGAGGTGAGAGGAAGCAAGATGGAGGGTGGGGAGTGGTATAGAATGGAATGCATCAAAACTAATAATAAATAAATCAAGTAAGATCAAAACTAATAATAAATAAATCAAGTAAGAAATGCACTTGTGAAAGAAAAAAGGTAATAATAACAATAAAACTAGGTCAAATGAGGCAAGTACCAAATGTGAGGAAGCACCACTGGATGTCAGGGAACCTATGAGAAAAGTCTATCTGAACACCAGGCCATAACTCCATGGAGCGGGACTAGTCCACATAGGGGCATCACTGTGCATTCAAAAGTATCGTTTTGTGTCAGGGCAATTTGTGTTACATATAGACCTGTCTATATTACCCTTAACACAAATATGAATTTAGGATGAATATGAAGTCATTTGGCTTCTCTCCAACCATTTGTATTGCTAGACTATTATTTGCTCAGGTACAAACTTTTGCATGCCTACACAAATAAATAAGGCTTATATGAATGCAGGAATTCCACACTACAAGGCAAACCTGAAACATTAATGCTTGCAAAGCTTACATTCTCTGATATCAAAAATACTGTGTTAATCTAGCCATCTAAATAATTATGCATCTAGTTAACTAACCATAATAAAATCTTTCTACGATACTGAAAATCAAATAATCTCAGATTGCAGATCATGTGTTTTACTCAGCTAGATGTTACACGTGTATAATCAACATATACTTGGTTCGAACTCCGCTGTTTTTTCATTAGTAATGAGGACACGGCAGTAGCATGGAATATTATCAATCTCCTCTTTAAGCCCTCTAGATGGTATAGAGAACTATACCTCATGGGATAGATCATTATGCATTTATAATCATATTATGTTCCCAAAGGTATTTATCATTAAAGTTTAACTTTACAATATATGAACCATTTGCCAGTGAAAGTCTCTTGTATTTATAATACCCAATGTTTTTATGAAAAATAATTTCTGGTTTGTTAAAATTAATGCAATAATCTATACTTTAAATCAATGATTTGGGAGTACTGAAAGTCAGCTGATAAACCAAACAATCACAGATACTATAAAAGTAGACAAACTACTTTGATTTCCATAAACAGAATCTGAAAAAATATATTAGTTTCTCTTCCATTGCTTGAATGAAACACATGCTTTTAATGTTATTTCTTGAATGCTTTTCTGCATTACAGATATCATTGTGAAGGAACAAATCATGTCAATTATCTTTGCTGTTTACCAGAAAAAGTCAATTATAATAGCAATTTAATGCATCCTTGGAGTGAAGTTAATGTATAATGTAAACAAAAAATGTGCAAATGAAGTCAGCACCATAACTGATTATGGCACTCATATCTCTGACCTATTATTAAATACACCTCCAGTGTTAAACATGTTTAGATAGGCATTAGGGATCTGGAAATACAATAGAGTTAGTTATATGCACGACAGTACATTACTGAGAAAGGTAACTGCAGCATTGACAAAGGTAACTGCAGCATCATTTTCAAAAATATACATTACTACTATTACAGTTTTCCTCATTCTTGGTTAGGTAGTCTGAAGGGTCACCAAAATAATAGCTACTCTTCCAGTTCCTTGTGTGATAGCAACCCAATTTAACTGGATGCCTAGATACACCTTATCACATGTAGAGATCTGCCCTCTCTGTCTTTAACTGTTAAGCTTTCCTTAGGAATGTCACCCTTGTACATTCTCAAAGCATTACATGCTTGAGCTTGAGTGGGGAATAAAGTAAAAATGTCCACCCAATATGAAGAAATAGCCATGTAATCCTGCTAAACAAGCAGATATTTTCTGCTGCCTTCTACTTACCTCACCGAAGATGGCAGCATGAATGCTATGACTGATCTGGATACATCACGATGCAACCATTATATAAAAACCACAAGGCATTTCTTCAGGGTTATAGTGGTTAAAATTCACTACATTTGAAAGAGCAGAATTTATAAAATATGCCAGAACTTTCCAACATTTCTGTTTTCCCCTAGCTTTTACATATGAAAATAAAATGGAAAAAAAAAATGTGACTCAAGGAAAACAGAAAGGTCAACATCACCTCATGCATATTATGATGGAAACCTTATGTCTAACACCTATAGCACCAGCAAAATGAGTTAAACTGGTTCTGTATAGGTTGAATGACAGTAAGTGGGCTGGTCCATAAACCCTTTGCAGCCACAACTCAGGCCACAATGGGACTGGTAAATGCAACATATATGTGGACAGTTTAGTATAACAAATCAACCAAGTGGCAGGACCAGAGTACCCAGAGAAAATCCACAGAAAAATTACCATAGAGATAAAGGATCGGTCCTAAACCCTGGAACCATGAGTCACATAGCTTACTTCTGAGCCACTGTACTACCTAAATAATATTAAACATGGTCCCAATCAACAAACATTGACAGAGCCATTTATACTTTTCACCTTTTATTAGAGTAATCACATATCACAGCTGAGTCATGATGTACTAAACCTGCATGTGTTATAAATCAGTTAACAGTTGCCAGTTTCATGGTGAACACTTTCTTTAAGTGCATTTTTTTACTGAAGCAAAAAGTATAACATTAATACAGAAGCTTTGACAAACAGGGTTACCACAAAGGGCTTGGGACAACAAGATAAATTCTAAAGAGCATTGCTGCTTATATAAACATGGCAGAGTATCGTGGGTACTATATGCAGCTAAGACTTTCATGGGTGAAACAGATGACTACAATAGCTTTAGGATGACCCATTAATTTAAACTCCCAAGAGATGAAGCAACCTAATTATATGTTACTATAGTGCAACTGTACAGGGTATTTGTTAATGACCCATCAGGTTTGATTTTATGCTCTGTGCTTCTAAAGTATATCCAAATAAGCCATTTATGCTGAACTGATAAGATAACAAAGGACCACACATGCATGTTACAGTTAGTGGGGCTTGGCTTTACTGATCTGACTATACCCATAAAGTAAAAAGCGATGGGAATTCAGAAACCGTGTAGCTGAAACACAGGTATGTCCTTAAGGGGGTTATTTGCATATATTCCACGGGTTTACAATACATGAAGTTTAAGTGAAGATGAAGACTCTAGCATGGATGGGTCTTTCTTGTACTTTTGACTGAATGGTTTGTCTATATGACCTTTATACCATTTGTTTTGGAAATATATGCTACTAAAGGCATGACAAATATTTTACATGGATTTACTATTCATCTGATCTACTGCTGGAAGTAAGTTAAAATAGTAAGCAATTGACACACATTCTAGCCTCTCTACCACCCCAGTGCAAATCCCAAAAAAACAAATCTTCCTATTTCATCATCTCACAATGGTACGACTGAAAGACGTATATTTTGAAATATCAAGTAAATCTGTATCTTAGATTTGTTATGAAGAGACATATTATTGCATTCCACTATCCACAGTTCTATCTACTACTGTCTTCATTCAAGAAATGTGATTCTAGGGATTGCACGTTTGGTGAAACAGAATTCAGTAAAGTTGGATTCATTCAGCCAGAATGGCTTTAGTGTAGCCGTATACACAGAAACAGAATTAAAACTTTTCCTTTAGCAGTCCATATCTATAGCAGATGCTTACGTGTTTACAGATAACTAGCCACTGATCTTAAGTGACAATTCACTGTATGAAGTCAGTAACATCTGGGGTAAATCAATAAAACTCCTGATTCAGTGACCCTCACCACTATGGATGCAATGTTAGTGTGCAGTGACAGTGCTTTACAGCTTCCCCTTACCCATCCCTAGCTAAATATAACAAGTTATAGGTAAATGCACTGCAGGCTAATTATACATCGCTAGTAGAAAACATAGTGTTAACTCCTTTATATAGTTGGCACCCATAGCCAAACCAGACTTTTTGCATTCAGGTGAAACTGGCAGTACCTGATAAACTGTTAATAAAATGCTTATGTTAAGTCCCTAGAAATGACATGCTATTCATGTGAATGTTTACCTCATCTTATGCTTTTACATTTGCCCTTTTGCATAAATGAAACTGCCAGTGGCTGACTGCAAGTGATAAGTCACCTGTACTGTACAGCTGACTTGAAACTAAGATATGCCTGCATTTCACAAGTGTGTGTGTATGTGTGTGTGGTGTGTGTGTGTGTGTGTGTGTGTGTGTGATATATATATATATATATATATATATATATATATATATATATTTATATATATATTTATATATATATATATGTACAAAATACGTAGGAAAGTGTGCCAGTAAAACGAAGGACCAAAGAAAAAAGCCCACAAAACGGAGAAGCAGCAGCTCGATGTAGTCCAGAAGGCTTTACTGAATAAAATAAATGCCAACAAAATGATCAAATCATGATTTGATGAAGTATGACTTAGTTTGGATGAAAATGAACTATCCATTTTGTTGGCATTTATTTTATTCAATAAAGCCTTCTGGACTATATATATATATATATATATATATATATATATATATATATATATATATATATATATATATATATATATATATATATATATATATATATAAATATATATATATATATATATATATATATATATATATATATATATATATAAATAAATATACACATATATATATATATATATATATATATATATATAGGTCTACTTTTAAATTTCGAAACCCCAAAACCTCGAACGTCTAAATCCCGACATTCAGAAGTTTGCAGTTTTGGGATCTCGAAATGCATCAGTGGAGATCGCCATATAGTGCTGAATGGGAATTTTACCGTTCTCTTCACTATAGTGCGATCTCGGAGTTGGTATATTTAAGTAGCAGGGGGTGTGAGGCGCAAATTTAGTAGTGCTGACTGATGTTTATACATACTATGGCTGCAGTACTGAAATTAACACAACTGATACACTTTCTAGGATGAGATCTGATGTGGGATATGATGCCAGTAGTTTTATTCACTTTTTATTATTTAAAACGTTTGAAATTCTGTTCTTTGTTAGCTGAACAGATTTACTACACATAGTTTTGTCAGCCACAAGTATAATGCCAAGCATACGACTTTTTTTATATCATTTCATAGCTTTACCAAAGTATAGTTTATACAATTTAGTAAAATATATTGAAGTGCTTTCTTGTCAGTATTTTTTCAGTAGTTGCACAACTAACAGCTTTCTTAGTTTCCTTCTGTATGCCGTTCACTGTGTGGCACTTTTTTTTTCTATCTTACACTGCTGGAAAAAAAGATCAATAAAAAAATATTTGATTAAAATGTGATTTTCTTGACTGGCATTTGGTACAGTCAGCTATCTCCTTATATACATTTAACAAAGTGTACCCTTTATTCATTTGTATCTCTGGCTTGAGTCATACCTGAAATGCATTGTATATTTTCCCATCTCTCTCTTTCTGTAACTGTCCTATTTGATATGCTTCATAAGTTCATAGGAGATTACTAGGCTAATGGCTTAAGGGCCCCTACAAGCCGAGCCAATATAACCTGATTTTACCCAATATATATATATATGAATCCTACGGGCAAGAGGATGGTAAGGATTTCTGCCTGTGCATTGAGTATCTTATAGATTGCCCCAGCCCTTAGGGGACAAAGGCAGTACCTCAGGTGTGAATTTGTGATTCCCCATCCATTGATCAAAATAACATTTGAAGAAGGACAGAGAATGGCACTGCTTAATGTGAATAGGAAGCCTGATCCAAAGAAGGGGCAATCTCTGAGGCATGTGTGTCTTGCCAGCATGCTTTGTTTGAGCTACTGAATAAGATTAGATCCCTAGATTGTGTGACTCTTGTGCTGTTTGACTTGTGGATAAAACCTGCCAAGGTGTGGGGGGGGAGGCTATACCCACCACAATCCCTAATGTGGGGGCTGGACCCCCACACCCCCCTAACTAAATATACCAACTCCGTGATTGCACTACAGTGGGGAAAAGTGCAAATTCCAGAAGGTGGCCAACCGCTGGTTTGCCCTAGTTAAAATTCGCTGTTCAATGAGGAGCAGCTTTGCTAATAGGTGTTCAACAAATGGCTATTTACTGAATAACCATTCAATGAAATAATATAGACCCATATCCAGTAGGACTATAATTTCCTTGGATCTGAATGCCATACCTTTACTTATAAGGATTCCCTCAGCGTTGCGGACACATGGCAGTCAAGGTTCAGGCTACTATCTATCTGTGTACCTACATCTCTCACTTCTGAGTCTAGTCTAAGGGGCGTGATATTGATGTTGTAATCTTCAGGAGTATTTGACTTCCCAAAGGTTATGATATTGCATTTTTTTCCATTTAGTTTTAGGCCATGGTTCTGGCACCAATCATTTTCTGATCTAGACCCTCCTGAAGGATATCTACGTCACTGGGGGATTCAGTGATTGCTCTCAGCTTGCAGTCATCTGCAAACTTTGTCATCCAGAGAACTTCCATATTTGCCTTGACTTCAGAGAAGTATATTCCAAACAGGAGTGGTCCCAGTACTGAGCCCTGTGGCACACCACTAGTAAGTAGCCTCCTGCTGGATCTGGATTCATCCACTTTAACCATGATTCCTTTCTTTGAGCCAATTGTCTGTCCATCTGGAGACATAGAGATTTATGTACAATTGTGTGAGTTTATTTATCATACCTGCATGGGGTATTGTGTCAAATACCTTGGACAGGTCACGATAGGTAGTGCTTACTGTTTTACCCTCACCCATGGCCTTAGAGAATTTTTCAAACAAATCCACCAGATTCAGTAGGCAAGTCTAGGGTTTGGAGGTCTCCTATGTCATTATTTATCAGGTCCATGATTATTTTTTCCATGGCCTTACGTATAGGATTAGTCAAACTTATGGGTCTGTAATTTCCCTAGTCAGTAGATGGTCCCCCTTTATGCAGAGAGATGACTGTTGCTGTCCTCCACTCTATCAGGACAAAGCCAGTCAAGAGGCTGTGGTTAAATAGAGATCCTAATGGGCCTGATAAGTCCCAATTAAAGTGTTTTAAGAGCAACCTCATATATTGTCAGGCCCAATTGAAGCCATGCTTTAGCTTTAGAAAGCACAGTGGCAACCTGTTCTTTGGTAATAATTAATGGTGGAGTGGTAGAAGGTATTTTGGGGGAAGTGCTGGGGGTGATGGTGAGGTGAAATGTGAGCTGAATTTGTTGGCCAGCAGATTTGCTATATCTTCCGGCTAAATATCGTTGATGTCATGTGCAACTAATTTCACACATTGTTGGGTGTTGCCTTTAAGATTGTGGACATAACTGAAAAATACCCTATGGCTATCCTTAGCTTTGGAGGCTATTTTTACCTCAAAGTCTGCTTTCAGAGACTTAACTAGTACTTTCAGAGACTTAACTAGTACTATGATTTACTTTGTTGTACACATTCCCCTTACTTCTTGACAGGATTTTGTTTCTTTTGTTGTACAATGTATTAATATTAAACTTATCTACTATGTAATGATTGAACAGGGTCTAAACACCAGTTATTTTGCTTAACTAACAGCCAGTTAGAAATATATGTATTATTTATTTAACTTTTGTTGTCCAAGTTAGTACCACTAGGCTAATGGGCTCTTTCAAGGGGAGACTTGAGGTGGCATTTTTACTACTAGGAGAAATTTGTTCAGGACATCTGGATGCTTCCTCTTCTCTTTGGCATATGGGGATGCATTTCAATGCTACACTTCCCATCTTCCAGTCTAGGCTTTTACAGCTTGGAGAAGCAGGAAGCCAAAATCTGAATGTGGAGGATGAAATAGGAGTTTTGAAGGTGTTGAAAATGAGTGTAATTGTTAGTCGAACAACAGAGAAGTCAAATCTCACAAAAGATGAACTGGCTGTTAACAGGAGCATAGAGAATGAAAAGTGGATGGAAGCAAACACAGGAGAGCCTTTTAAAAGGCAAGAAGAAGTGGCTGAAGAAACCATTATAGATTCGGAGGAATTATTTCAGCAAAATATGGTGGCAACAGAACCAGCAATACAAGAATGTGTTGTTACAACCCTCCAGTCGAGGGTGGGGGAGTTGCTGGATGTATATTTAAAAGAATTAATTGAGCAGAGTAATTCTGAAAGAGAAAAGGCAGTATTGTGGGGTGAAATAATGGATAGAATGTAAACTTCCCATACTCTGGAACAAGCTACTCATCTATGTCAAGCAAAGTTGCTCATTAGCACTCTTCAAGAAAAATCTTGATGAGTGGATGGGAAATAGGAAATACAGCCTGGGGATCACTTCTGTGGCTCTGCACAACAGGGGCACAGGAAAATAACTTTTTTGGGTGGCCTAAGCCAGGGAACCTTGTTGGCTAGGCTTACTTAGGCCCTTGGGCCAATAGCCTAGTACCTACCTAGGAGCCTAGCTATGAATCTATGATTTAATGTTGAGGGAAGGTTTGGTGAGATACTGGGGACAAGCAAAGACATTGAACAGTGGAAACAAAAGAAAATATAAGGGAAGAAATAGAAAAAGAAGACGAGATAAGCAATTCAAGTGAAAAGGGAGAACAGAAATGGGTGTGAATTAATCACAAAAGAAATGATATTGGAAAAAGAGTAAAAAATAGAAAATGTAAATTTTAAAATATAGGAATAGGAGAAAATAAGAAAGGAAAAGGATGAAGAATAACAAAATACTCTTAAATGTGAATAGCATCAAGAATGTAAAAAGAAGACTAGGTCTACTTGAATGGTATAGATTATTGGATATGGCTATGATAATATTAATAGATATGAGTTTTGTCAGAAGAGAAGAGAATGCAAGTAAATGGATTATGGGAAGAAAATATAACATCGAATATAGGAGAGGGAAAACACTCAGGAATAGCAATTCCAATCAAAGAAAATATTGATATTTTAGATTTTACATTAATAATATTAGGAAAAGTGTTAATAGTGGATATAATATAGAAGAACTAAGTATACAGAACTGTAGCATTATATGCGTATGTTATACAAAAACAAAGGGAAATTATGTTTAGAAAAATTCTTGATTGTGTTAGTGTTAATATGCAAATTATATTAGAGGGAGATTTTAATTGTGATTTAAGACATAGGAGGAAAGAAGGAGAAGATGCTAAAGTTGTTTTGGGAATAATTAAAAGTGGTAAAATGTATTTATGGAAAAATAAGCACTGGGCATATGAAAGAGGTAATTTGAGAACAGAAATTGACTATTTTATGCTATCAGAGAGTTTAAAAGTATTATATAAAGGTATAAAATGACAGTTTATTTTGGTCATCTAACAATTTGGGTATAAGTTCAAGATAAGGAAAGATATATATATATATATATATATATATATATATATATATATATATATATATATATATATATATATATATATATATATATATATATATATATATATATATATATATATATATATATACATGTATATATATATATATATATATATATATATATATATATATATATATATATATATATATATATATATATATATGGGGCCATTTTGTAATTTCAAAATACTGAAATCTCGAATTTCAGTATTCCAAAACCACAAAGCCGAAAACCCAACCACAACTCACAAACTCGAAAACACACAACTGCAAAATTCAAAATTCCACACTCACACTACACCTACAGTACACACATAAACATACATAAAACTCCCCTCCCACAGTCAAACAAACTAATGTAAACTACATATAAGCAGGGGGGGCAAGCCCCTTCACCCTCACACCCCCCACTTATATATTCTAACTCCGGGATCGCACAAACAGTAACACAAACAAAACACACACACACACACACACACACACACACACACACACACACACACACACACACACATCTTACAGTCCCTCAAACACACACTTACACACACACTAAACCCTTAACCAACATACTTACACACAATAACTTACCAAAATTAAGCCCAAACATCCACATTCTGTACCAATGGAAGCAGAAATTCAAAATATCCCTACTTTGGTATTTTGAATTTCGCTCCTCTGCCGGTTTCTGAAATGTGAGTATTCAGCTTTGTAAGTTCGAAATAATGAAATTCAAGATTTCAGTATTTTGAAATTAAAAAGTGGACCCATATATATATATATATATATATATATATATATATATATATATATATATATATATATATATATATAAACATAAACAGGAAGAGGCATTAAAAGAATAAATGAAGCAGAATTAAATAAAGGTATAAGAAGAAGAATTTTGCAGTTATGGTTCGATCACATAAATATTGGAAATTTTTACAAAGATAGGACAAGCTGGTGGATGGCTTTAAAAGAAAAATATAAAAAAGAGGATTTGGAATTGCAAAGGACAAAAGTAAAACAAGATAGTTGTAAATATAAAGATATCAGTGATCAAATCTTTAGAGATATAATACATATCAGAGAGGGCTATAGAGAGAAATAGAAAATGTATGAAATAAACCAAGAAACGATTAAAAGCATGTTGTTTAAACAAATATATGTTTTACAAGGGAAGAAAGAAGAACTAGTGCCTTACCTAAATAAGCTGGTAAAAGAATATAATAGAATAAAAAAGAGATGAAGGAGATACAGTGAAGAAAATAATGGAAATGATAAGAAATGTTATTTTGAAAATATTTGTTAAAATAGAAAATGCAATAAAACATAAATTGAATGAAAAATAGTTAAAGAAGATAGTAAACAAATGGAAAAAAAGAATTACTAAGATAGAAGTAAACAGAAGTTTTAACAACATCATATTTGGAAGCTGCTACAGGAATAGATGGAATTGAATATTTGATGTATAAGAATATGGATGAATGGCAAAAATATATCTAGTGGAGGTTTTCAGTGAATGGTTACAAAAAGGTATACAACATAAAGGAATATGTATGGGTGCAATGAAGTTTATAGGGAAGAAGGGAGACAAAGCAGATATAAAGAATTGGAGATCTGTTGTCTTAAACAATGTAGACTATAAGATATGTATGAAGATAATACAAAATAGAATAGAAGACCAAGTAAATAAGTTATTAAATGAAAGGATTTTTGGAGTGAAAGGAAAGGGAGGACAAGAATTCCTAATGATTCTAAGAAAAATAATAGAAGATGCAACAATAGGAAAAGTAGAAACTAAAGTGTTAATAGGAGACATAGCAAAGCTTTTGATAAAATACAGCATACAGTAGTTTGGGAAATTTTAGAAGAATATGACTTAAGTAGAAAAATAATGTTTTGATTTCAGGGCATAATAATGCATAATAGAAACAAAGTAAGAGTTGTAGTGAATAGCGGGCTAAGTGAGAAAATAGATATATAAAGTTGCATAAAACAAGGGTGCCCAGCAAGTAGTATATTGTTTGCTTTAATAATGAATGCAATCATAAATGAAGTAAATTTAACATTAAAGGAAGCTAAATATTGCACAACAGAAAGAATACAGATCCCACCAATGTTTTCTTTTGAAGATGATTTGGTATTTGCAGTTTAAAATAAGAATAGATGAAAGCAGCGTAAGTATTATTATTTCTGAAAAGACTCCTGTGTACATTAATTTCAACAGCTTAGAATGATTTGCAAGAATGGGGGGGGGTGTTCTAGAGACTGTCTCATTTTTTTAACTATACTCATAAAGACCTGAATTAATGATAACCACTTTGATTACTCTGAGGAAGTTACAGTCCTCTGAAGTGGATGGTATGTTAGCAAGACATCAAGTTCCCTATCAGATTGGATCCTAGTATCAGATCCTAGCAAATACTCCACCACAGGTGCAATGTCAGGCTCTCTCAGTGATCATCTCCCAGTCTATACAACCAGACATCTCACACATCCAGTTAAACAGAATATTTATAAAATAACATGCAACCTTTCCAAGTTTAAGGCAGAAACGTTCATTATTTGACTATTACCTATTAACTGAAAGTTTCTAAAAATCCTCCCCTTAGACTATTCTGTAAATTAATTCAATACAACTTGTCTAAATATCTTAAATAGCCTTGCACCTCCTCGAAGGAAGAGACTAAAAACAAATAAGACAATATGGCTATCTAGAAAGAGTAGAATGCTAATGCAGGATAGAGAAAAAGCATGGAAAGAATGGCAAAAATATAAAATATCTCAATATCTTGAAAATTTCAGAAAGCTTCACAATTATACTAAAAAGCAAATAAATGAAGACAAAAAATATACTATAATAACCTTCAGAATAATACTAAACACAAACTTAAAAACTTTTGGCCATCCATTAAAGAAATCTTACATCCCGGCCAAAAATTAAACCCAAACCCTTCCCCTGATAACTTACCACTTTAAAACTGCAATACAATTCAACTCTTATTTTATAGGTAGCATAGCATCTCTAACCAAGCACTCCTCAACTCCCAACCCTGCCCAACAGCCTCATATCACCACATCTTCTTTCACCTTCAAACTTGTGCCCACATCCTTTTATAACACTACACTTAAACAAACTTAAACCATGTTCTTTTTTGGCTTATGACCTTCTGAGTGAGTATTTAAAAATAGCACCCAATAGCATTGCCTATCCTGTCTTAATCCATGTAAATAGGTCAGCCCAGGAATCCCACATTCCCTCTCTCTGTGGAAAAAGTCAAACATTACCCTCTTGTACAAAAGAGGAAATTCAACAGACATTAATAACTTTAGACCTATAATAATCTTATCTCCCCTTGCCAAAATACTTGAAAAATGTATTCAAAAACAATTGCTAGACTATCTCCTGTGAGAAGAGCTCCTGTCCCCTACACAACATGGCCTCCATCCTTCCCGTAATACTTGCACTGCCCTTCTAACCTATATAGATACTGTCAATAAAGCTAGAGATAATGGCAAACGAGTATCTTCATTATTTCTAGACATGTCTAAAGCCTTTGACACAGTTTGTCACAGTAAACTTCTACTTCAAACGTCCTCAGTTGGTCTCCTTTCAGTCCGCTCTTCTGTGGTTCAAAAGCTACCTGTCCAACAGTTATCAATAAGTAAAAGGGCACTCCATGCTCTGTCCTTACCTTACAGTCACCACCAGTGTACCACAAAGCGCTAGGCTTGCTCCCCTCCCCTTTAACATTTTCGCACACAACTGACCACCATAATAATAAATGCAGATGATTCCACTTTCATTTGCACATTTGAGGACATGGTACACCTCCAAACAATTACTCAGGAAGCTTTAACAGCCACTGAAACATGGCTTAATGACTCACAGCTCAAGCTCAACCAAAAAAGACCAAACAACCACTTTTTTCCCTATTCTCTCTTGATAATACAACCATTGAAATCACTTCTTATAGCAAATTATTAGGGGTGATTGTGGATGCTAATCTTACATTCTATCTGCATATACAAAATTGCATAAGAAAAACTCATCAAAAACTAGGAATGCTTTACAGTGCCAAAAACTTTCTCACTGACACAACTAAAACTATACTTGCCACTACTTATCTCCTCATCACACGTCTTCATCCCATCCTCACTAATCTCCAGGCTTCACAGAAAATTTAAATGATGCTATAACAAAGTTGCTACATTTGCAGCAAATACTCTTCAGAACCCACCACTGTATAGCACTAAAAAGCCTAAACTGTTAGAACTGCCTCATCAACTAACATATACACAACTTCTTACCACCTATAAAATGATCAAGTATCCATTTGCCTGTTCAGCACTAAAAACATTCTACACAACTATGTTTCCACTCAGTCATTGCAATCCAGTGACCAAAAACTCCTGTCTTTCTACAAACCTATCAGATCTGCTGGACATCGTCTGTACTTGTACAAGGTTGCTAAGGCCTGGGACTCCTTACCTGTATCCAAGAGGTCAATACCCTTCCTTCCATCTGTCAAAACCACTTTGAAAGACGTTCTATCTAAAATATGTCTCTGTTCTTGCTCAAAACCACAATAAACTAAATCCCTGAATGTGAACAAGTACTTTTCATTCCTTATACCACCTTACTCTCCCTTCTTCACTTACTTGCTTACTGCTATCAAATTCTCTTCCTCCAATTTCTCTCTAAATATGCCATAAGCCTGTTTTTCCCACACCTCATATTGCAATTCCAGTTTGTATTAGACTCATGCACCTTTAATTTCTCTACAAACTGTCTAAAAATTCTCTAAATATTAAATGATTGTCATATACTGTAACTTGTAGCTATTCTTAACTGACGTTTTTATTTTGTCTAATTTGTTATAATTATTTAAACTGCAGATATTTTTGTTTTATTTTGGAAGACTGCAAAATTATTGTTCTTAAAATGTTTTGTAATAATATGGAGCTTTTCTCCCCAGGCCTCCATTGAAAATGGGCTTCTACCCAGTCAGACTTTCCCAGTAATCAAATGTCAATAAATAAATTACTGAGGGATGATATTATACTGATTCCTAAGAATACTCTGTGTTGCCTCTTTCCGAAATGTGTGGTATGTTCTCCCTGCAGTGATGATCTCATAATAACGCTGACCTCCTAGATTGCTCTGAGTATGTTTTTTTCTCTGAACTGGGGGTTATGTTATTACTGAAGTGATGACCTCATATTACTGCTGGCCTATTAGATTTCTCTAAGCACATTGCTGTTTTCTACAGGAGGTGGTGTGTTATTACTGCAGAGATGACTTTTACCATTAATGCTAACCTCCTAGAGTACTTGAATAATTTATTAGTGGAGTGATGACCTGGACTGTTTTACAGAAGTGGAGGGGGTGTAGGGTGGTGGGCTGCTGCGATTTTGGTGTGGTAATAATGTGCCCTCCTTTGCCTAAGGGTATTTGTGCTTGAATTGCTTAGGCATTATTGTTTTGCTGTCATTGTGCCTTCTGAGGCAAAGTAGCATCACTTGTTCCAAAGCATAGGCAGTCAGTCCGTGAACCAACATTCGATGCTGGACTTCTGAGGCAAAGTAGCATCACTTGTTCCAAAGCATAGGCAGTCACTCCGTGAACCAACATTCGATGCTGGAACACTGTTGATTAAAGTTAAGGATGACTGTGCTTATGCCTGTTGTTCCTAAATTCTGCTGATTACACTACATCACTGGCTGATCACATGATCACGTGTATGGAATTCTGCTTCCAGTGGTACCTTATATTATTGAAGTATGTGTAATTCTTTAGATCGCTATGTATTGTTTGTCTAAGTAAAAGATTCAGTAATATAGGCATACCATAGCATGCTGTTGTATAAGTGTATTGCTCACATTTAACAGATTAGCTGGCATGAATCAGTAGGAATAGAAGACCCACATGGCCTTTTTGCAGACTGAATATGCCTCTCAGAACTATACTTACCTGCATATTTGCACACCACACTAGTAAACAAGTACTAAGGGTGTGCTGCTTAATAAAGCTCATTTCCTGAGTCCATTTGCCCGTGTTATGCATCTATTACACATTACTGTACTGGGCTGAGATGGCAGCACAGTTATGTGTCCTTGAAAAATAAAGAACAATACTATTTTTTCACCAAACAATTTCCTAAATCCACATCAGGCCACTGTTTACACTGATTAAACAGTGCCATGTTTGCTTCTGGCCATCTCTTTAAGAAAAGGGAAGCAGAGCAGGCATGACCTGATGGTCATATGATCTCATTATGGGTAGGAGACCAAGGACATGGAGTGTTCTAAGAGTATAACACTGTCCTAGCTTATAAAGTCCATCCCTTGCACTTTGTTCCTTTCTGAATATGGTAACTCTTCTGACTCCCTAGGCATTTTCTGTTATAGCTTCCCAATATGTCATGCCAGTGCTGGGTTTAGAAGGACCATGCCTACTTCTGAAGAGGCAGTAGACATCTGCCAAGATCTGTAAGTGTGGCTACATGATGTACAGGAGAACTATTTAGGTTATCATGATCTAAAATCATTAGGCTACTCTCTATTAAGATTTACCTGTATTCTGTCACAGTGGTGTTACCTGAAAGGTACCAAGTTTCTGTGACTACACCTCATCAAGTGCTATTTGACTGAGCTTAGGTATAACAGAAGGTCATGAATCTCTCAAACTTCTTTGAGATGTAGGCGTACAGAATTACGGTGCACCTGCTTCAGGCACTGTGAACTCTATGCAATCAGCTAAATAAAACTGTCACCTTTTAAGTCACAGCCTGGGTCACAAGGGCAAAGTAAATGAGCATGAAGTGTACTTGTGCACCCTTTAGAGTAACCATAGCTAGCCATCCAGCATATTTTGGGGGTGCAAAAGGAACCTAAGAGTAAACTAACAAATGCAAGGAGAATGCGAAACTCCACACTGTCAGTGACAAGAGATCGGGAATGAACCCTGGTCACTGGAGCTTTGAGGCAGAAATAAATGTTGAATTGTCGCAATAAAGAAATGCAGAATTATAGCAACATTGTTCCATTCTTTGAAGTGATTTAAGAATGGGTAATATCACTGAGTACCATATTTCTTTGGTTTATTTTTGAATCTCTTTTTTGCCTTTTCAGTATTTAGCTTTTTCTTTTGGCAGACCAATGATGCAGTGTTTGATCAATGAGAATGAATGCATTTAACGATAACTCCACCCCGCTAACTACCTTAATTATAGCAAGCTTGGATGCTCATAAGCCTAACTACTTATTATACAGCAGGAACTTCTTATTGTAGTAATTGTTAATGTCTGTTTTGTACTTCGCAGATGATAAAGATTCGAGTTGTCTACTGATGTACTATTTTCTTAATCTGTAACTATGTTTGTAATTTTTAATTGCTATGTTGATCAAATTGTTAATTGCTATGTAAATCCAATGTAACTACTGTCTATATTTTAACTGTGGAGCTTTTTTCCCCGGGCCTCCGCTGAAAATGGACTTACATCCAATTGGACACTCCCGGTCAACAAATGTAAATAAATAAATAAATAAACTGAAATCTCATGGAAGGCTGCATCAGACAATGAATGTATAACTGAGATAATCTGCTGGGACTTCTTTTCTACCAGCAGTTTTTGTACTTTTGTTTATCTCTGCAAGCTTTAGGGAAGTGTTTACCCTTGTACATTACACTCATTAAGATTTAATCAGATGTACATTGCCACACTGACCGTGTAATGAGTTACTTCATGAATGTACTATCACTGTTGCTTGACAGACACATCACATTTACAACTGCATTGTTTTGCTACTGTAACGTATTTATTTTCTGTTATCTTCAGAGTTGCATTTTGATTGGATTATTAAGATAATTGACATTCTCATATCTTATTGACGAAAAAAGAAGTATTCTCTTCTGTTCTTCCCTGTTTGTAACTGCAAATCAGATGTTAACTGCTTGTGAGATTCGCAATAAATAATACATACATCTTGTATAAAAATACCACGAATCATCATATTGCATCTAATTTCAGCTGAGAAAACTGCTGCATGGATTTTTTGGAAAAAAATGTTAATGTAACCGTCTTCTTTTTGTGACCACTGTTTTTAGTTTTCACTGCCTTCCATCAGCAAGCCTGTTTTCTTGTAAGTCTTCTTTTTAAAAAGAAAATGCTTAGCAATGTGATTTTTTTTCTGCTTAGCATAGTTTTGTTTCATTACAACATACTGTAAACTTTCAAAATCTAAGTCCTGTATGTTAGCTATTATACATCAAAGCTTGTTCAGGTAGTTGTGAGTTCAATGTCTCATGACTTGTCGAGATTCAGCCTCTTTCCTCAGCAGTAGAGAAATGTTACAGGTAGTAATAACAAATAGGAGGTCTGTAGCGGCTGAAGCAAACTGGAAGCTGGGGCAAAGCCCCTTAAAAGCACTTTATTTTACTCAATTTCAGTAAGTTTTTAGAAGCTGAATCTTACTGAGTGATGTTTTAACAAGCTAAAGTATGATGACCTGTCATAAAACAATTAACATAATGCACACCTGTCCATTCAGAACAATTAATGTAATGCACACCTGTCCATTCAAAACAATTAACATAATGCACACCTATCAGTTCAGAAGAATTTTGCATACTGTCTAGATTTTCATCTCATACTTTTGGTCTGCTCCTCATGAAATTTGTGGTCCTCTGGCAAATCACACGACGGATATTTGAGCTTAGGTCTTTATATTCTTAAAATGCATTTTAATGTAAACCTGTTATTCTAGCAATGTTTAAAACTCAGAAAAGCAACATTTAAAATCTGTGCCTCATTTTGGGTCCTGTGTCCCCCCATTATTTTTGACTTTGCCCAGAATTCTTGTGGTAAGAGTTTAAGAGGTTTATGACTTAATGTACCAAAGTATTCCTCATCTTCATCACAGTGTGGTGATTTCATGCTTCATGCAATTCATATATCAGAAAAAAAGAAACATATATAACTCAGAGCCTTCCTTTGCTGATCCCATGGGACATAGCTTCACTGTTTATGCATATTCTATTGCTTTACAGTATTAGAATAAACAGTAATATCATTTTCATTTCAGTAAAGGTTACCTGTCCTTAACAACAAAATGTACAGCATTACGATGTAACCTTTTCCATTTCTGGCAGAGACCTAGTTGTTAGTATTTCAAAGTAACATTGTCCCTGGCTGATGCCATACAAAAACCTACTATAACACTTCTCCACACTTAAAACATGGAAAGGGTCCAACTCATCACTTGTGAAGCCTCTGTCTGCAGCAGCAAAACTCACCACTCTCTCTTTTTTAATCTCTTTGCTCATAGTTTGCTTACTCTTTTGTCACTGCTCTATTACTGCTCTATTTAACAGAAGTTGCCCATTATCTATCTACCAATGTATGCAGTGCACCTCCTATTACCCTTGTTTGTGTCCCAAGCATACCTAAAACAACACTCTTAATTGTTGCTTCACCACCAGTATGTCCATCCGTGCCTCCAAATTATTGCTGGTGTCTAGCAGCCATGGGTTTTTAAGCTACTTGCAGGTCAGCAGTTAATTTATATGTGCTAAATGGGGAATGCAGAGAAACACAGACAATTTGAAATGCTTCATTTCATGCAGAACCACAAACTATTCAAAATGCTTCATTTCATTTCAGGCAGTTCAGTTTTCAACTCAATTTGCATCCTGCCATGTTACTATTTGCAGACTTTCTCAGCGACATTATTCAGAGGAACTATAGTCAGCCTGGTCATAAATATAGCTGTCAGGAAGCTTTATATAAAATTATAATGTGATAATAACTGATGAAATTCCACTACTCCCTCCAGGTCTTAAACAGAAATTACTTTCCGCTTTTATCATTTCCCATTTCAGAACCCACTGCTTTGTCGCTCCCTCTCTCTCAGAAGTAATAAGGATAATTTGCGCTAAAGCATAGTTTGCTGAACAGTTAGTGACTCACCAGGCGGATTCTGGTTTGAGTGATAGCAAATTGTCTATGTTGTCTTAAGTGACATCCTCTAATATATTTTGAGATATTAATTTCCCTGAGTAGAATCAGTCAGGATATGTTTACTGGCTTGATGAAGATTTTCTGTTCAGGCAGTGGTGTGGTATTATGTGTTTGTGAATGTATATACATATAGACATGTTTAAAGCTGTAAAAATCATTTTTTCCTGTTCCAGAGTATCAAATCCTACTTTTCACTTACCGTCTGACATAACACGGACAGTACTATGCAGTCCTAGAATTTACAGCAACATGTTGTGCTTGTGAACTTGCTCTGGAATACTACTAGTACTTTTACAGGGAGATGGAAACAAAATCATGCTCCCGGTTATACGTTTATGTGGCTTATGACATTTATTAATTTTGCTTCACCAAGATGAAGAGAGGGCATCTGAGCTTGTGCAAAATAGTGCTTTTGTGTTACTACCAGATAAGCGCAAAACATGTTAGCGTGTCGTGCCAGCAGTAATAATAAACATCATGCATACCTGCATCTCCCTGCATACTCCATTATTAACATTAACCACTATAACAGCAGTTGTGTTATACTGGCATCCAGTAGCGGTCTTAGGTCAACTGGTGCCCTAGGCAAAAGTGCTCCACGGCACCCCCCCACCACACCACTCAGTGCCCCCATCCTGGTCTACCTACACCAAATAAACACTGAAAAAGTGCCCCTGCTAGAGCGGCACCCTAGGAGGCTGCCTAGTTGACCTATGCCTAAGGCCGGCTATGCTGGCATCCTGTCTGGAATAAGTTTGCTTTATGCCAGTCAAATGCTGAAAAAGGCTCTGGATACCTTATGACCCTGAATTAGACAGATAAAGTAGTTATTCTGGCAACAAATGAATGAACGGTGAACAGGCACGGAGTGCATTCTAGTACTACAAGCATATTTATGCACTGTTCTTCAACATTATTAAATGTCTTGACCGGATACTGTGAGACTGATAGTTATATGTGAGTACAATACCGCACCAGAAATGCAATTCTTCAATAAAGTGTTACTTTCTGAAGATATTCCTTGTTTTCTTAAATATAGGCAGCCCCATTATGTTTCATGCAGATTTAAACTTAGAAGTGGCACATGTTTTTCGTTATACTTATGAATGCTGTCTCTGAAATATCTTTACAAAAGGGCATACAAAGATTGCTTATATCAATATGAAAAGAGATTAGTACAGGACTACAAAAATCAGAATTGCAGAATTTCACTGCATTGCATTTATATTTAAGCAGTAGCTCTATTATTTCCTAAAAAAAACAGCTGAGATTACTGCAAAATACTGGGGTTTCCCCTGTGTATTTGTAAAAGTTTCATTCTTGTTTTTTTTTTTTTTTTTTAATGTCATAACTTACTGGAAATCCTTTTCTGCTTTACTGTCAGAGGAAGGAATGATGCAGAAGAAAGAGCATGCTTATCCCAGCCATTTAAACTGACTTGTAAACTTAAGCTAAAATTATGATTCTGTAGAATCAATTGGAGTAGTCCAAAAGTGCTGATAGCACAAAATCCCCTTCCTTAGCTCCTCACTGGGGAGCACACCTAAAGAGAAGTACTGCTACAAGTTAAAGAAATTTATGCAGAGAGTTTCATAAAGTACCTACTCACTGTGACAAAATGTGAACATGATCAATAGGCTCATATACCTACTCACTGTGACAAAATGTGAACGTGATCAATAGGCTCATATACCTACTCACTGTGACAAAATGTGAACGTGATCAATAGGCTCATATACCTACTCACTGTAACAAAATGTGAACATGATCAATAGGCTCATATACCTGCTCACTGTGACAAAATGTAAATGTGATCAATAGGTTCACATACCTATTCACTTTGACAAAATGTGAACGTAATCAATAGGCTCATATACCTCCTCACTGTGACAAAATGTGAACGTGATCAATCGGCTCATATACCTACTCACTGTAACAAAATGTGAACATGATCAATTGTCTCATATACCTGCTCACTGTGACAAAATGTGAATGTGATCAATAGGCTCATATGCCTATTCACTTTGACAAAATGTGAACGTGATCAATAGGCTCATATACCTACTCACTGTGACAAAATGTGAACGTAATCAATTGGCTCATATACCTACTCACTGTGACAAAATGTGAACCTGATCAATGGGCTCATATACATACTCACTGTAACAAAATGTGAATGTGATCAATTGGCTCATATACCTGCTCACTGTGACAAAATGTGAATGTGAATGTGATCAATAGGCTCATATACCTACTCACTGTAACAAAATGTGAACATGATCAGTAAACTCATATACCTACTCACTTTGACAAAATGTGAACGTGATCAATTGGCTCATATACCTACTCACTGTGACAAAATGTGAACCTGATCAATAGGCTCATATACCTACTCACTGTAACAAAATGTGAACGTGATCAATTGGCTCATATACCTTCTCACTATAACAAAATGTGAGCGTGATCAATCAGCTCATATACCTGCTCACTGTGACAAAATGTGAATGTAATCAATAGGCTGTGAACGTGATCAATAGGCTCATATACCAACTCACTGTGACAAAATGTGAACGTGATCAATTGGCTCATATACCTACTCACTGTAACAAAATGTGAACATGATCAATAGGTTTATATACCTACTCACTGTGACAAAATGTGAACGTGATCAATAGGCTCATATACCTACTCACTGTGACAAAATGTGAAAGTGATCAATAGGCTCATCTATCTACTCACTGTGACAAAATGTGAACCTGATCAATAGGCTCATATACCTGCTCACTGTGACAAAATATGAATGTGATCAATCAGCTCATATACCTGCTCACTGTGACAAAATGTGAATGTGATCAATAGGCTCATATACCAACTCACTGTGACAAAATGTGAACGTGATCAATTGGCTCATATACCTACTCACTGTAACAAAATGTGAACATGATCAATAGGTTTATATACCTACTCACTGTGACAAAATGTGAATGTGATCAATAGGCTCATATACCTACTCACTGTGACAAAATGTGAACGTGATCAATAGGCTCATATATCAACTCACTGTGACAAAATGTGAACCTGATCAATAGGCTCATATACCTGCTCACTGTGACAAAATATGAATGTGATCAATCAGCTCATATACCTGCTCACTGTGACACAATGTGAATGTGATCAATAGGCTCATATACCTACTCACTGTGACAAAATGTGAACGTGATCAATCGGCTCATATACCTGCTCACTGTGATAAAATGTGAATGTGATCAATAGGCTCATATAACTACACACTATAGTAAAATGTGAACGTGATCAATCAGATCATATACCTGCTCACTGTGACAAAATGTGAATGTGATCAATAGGCTCATATACCTACTCACTGTGACAAAATGTGAAAGTGATCAATCGACTCATATACTTACCCACTGTAACAAAATGTGAACATGATCAATAGGCTCATATACCTACTCACTGTGACAAAATGTGAACGTGATCAATCGGCTCATATATCTACTCACTATAACAAAATTTGAACCTGATCAAGAGGCTCATATACCTACTCACTGTAACAAAATGTGAACGTGATCAATAGGCTCATATACCTGCTCACTGTGACAAAATGTGAACGTGATCAATAGGCTCATATACCTACTCACTGTAACAAAATGCGAACGTGATCAATCGGCTCATATACCTGCTCACTGTGACAAAATGTGAATGTGATCAATAGGCTCATATACCTACTCACTGTGACAAAATGTGAACGTGATCAATAGGCTCATATTAAAAATGAATTTGGCACCTTACAAACTAAAGCTCATTTAAAGGGGTGACATCTTATGGAGAGATTAGATAAAAAAGAAAAGACAATGTGATTTGTTGCAGCTTCTCTTTGCAATTAATTTTCTCAGGTTCATATCGTGCAAGGAAGAGAAGCATGTCTGCTTCTACTTTGCACAGTTGTTAGCATGCTGCAGATTGTCACATCGAATTCAGTTTCAAGGAGCACTTCACTGAAGAAATCATAGCAACAGCTGACCTGTATCTGATGTCATGCAAGGCATGGTCATCCAAGGATGCTCCTGGACAGCGTGTCACCAGCTCCTGGTGAGAGGTGAACCTACCATGTGTCAATTTGTGGGGATCATATGTGAAGGCGTGCTTATTTACTAGAGTGGGTGAGAAGGCATACATGTGCATGCATTTCTTAAAGTACTGGCCCAGTACCGTGACATGCTACCTCTCTTTTCCAAATCCTATACCTAGGGAAAAGGTCCTACTTACCCAGCAGCTGTCTCCTCCCCAGACCCAAACCAGTGTGAATGAGTCAATCACAGGGGAGAAGGACAAAGTATTAATAAGGAAATGTACACTGCTTTACAGAAGGGTGGTAATGCTTGTGTCTTCCCACCCAAATTATTTTCTGAAACACTACGGTTCCAGTGTTGGCATAATTCTGTCATGTCTTTGACAAATATTTTTATTATTATTATTATTATTATTATTATTATTATTATTATTATTATTATTATTATTATTATTATTACTATAATTATTATTATTATTATTACTATCATTATTATTATTGTCAGTATCTGAAGTGTTACTTGCTAACTGATATTTTGTTTTCTTAAGTTCACCAATAATGTTAAAAAGGTATAATTAGAACACTTGTAAAGTAATAATGGAATACAATATTCAGATTTTTAATTCTTTTTTTAATGAACTTTTAGTAGGTTTAACGCATTTCATGTGTAGCAGAAATTCATATTAGTATTTGTACTGATTCCTTGTACCTGCCATATCTTTCATGAATTTGCGTGTTTGCTTGCCCATGCTGTATTCTTTCCATTGCTGTCAATGTTGCCTTATCTATAGAATCAGGGACAACATCAAAGGTAATCAGAAACAAAGGCTCCAAATCAAGGACACCTTTACATACCAACACTGTTCTCAAAGTTAATGGGGTAAGAGGACTCACTTCAACATATGCGGAAAATTCAGTTACTCTTGTCTCAGAATTATGACAGGCATGAAGGTGCGTATGATGCAGGTGCCTGTTTCTCTCCATTAATGTTTGGGCTCAAGGAACCATTTAGATCCACGCCACAGGAGCTAGAACACCATACATTAAGCTCACATATTTCCTTTGAATTGCCTTTTCCCAGTGCTGTCTTCTCCAACATTGGGTGGGTTGATGCCAGCATTCCCTCATTAGGGCCCTTTCCACTGATGACTCCAGTTGCTTCTATGTTGCCTGTGGATTACCTGATATTGGCTCATCCCACTTAGATGCATCTATCTGTTTTGATATTGACACCTCTGTGGCTTCTTCATTCACAGCATTGGCTCCTGTAATACTTCCTCACTTTCCCAGATGTCCTATATTGGCCCCATTCAGCACTGAATAGGCCAGCACTGGCGGAACTGACACAGGTTACCTGGTGCAAACTAACCAGAATCATATGATTTTAGGGGGACCAATTTTGGGTGTATTGACATTGGCTACCCTGATGTTGGAGGTCTACTGAAGGCCTTGCACCTTCGAACCATTAGCAACTCTTAGGGAGCTATCTTTCTACAGTCTTCAGCAGTAAGTCAGTGACCTTTGACCTTAGGACAACTAGCTTCTTGAAGTCTCTGTTCTTATCTTTGGACACGATAAAATAAACAGAGATACTGAGAAAGAGAAGCAAAAAGCCTTACCACATTGATTTGCTAATAAAAGATGATCCCCAGCTTCAGCTCTGGAGAACCTGAAATTTAGTGAAATTTTACAATCGATGAAGGAGAATGCCAATTGGCCCTCTCACAACATGCTGTCACCACAGAAAAGGTGTACAGGACTCTCAAACCATCTTAATGGGTGGTTCCTCCTCTTATTAACATTATTAGTGATTCGGCAAAGGAAGTGTCGGACAACCATTTGCTGTGATCCCATATCCAAGGAAATAGGATAGGATACATCTTCAGTACTGTGTCGCAGGGTACTGTATTACCTTATAATTTCATGGAGGTTGTGGTCTCTTTGAGGGTGTCTGAGGTATTCCTGACTCAGTTCAGATTGTCTCCTGCCAAAGGTTGTCAGGGAGATGTTCTCCTTGCACCACTCCTAGTAGCACAAAATATACAGGCAGAGAAGGGCATGGGAGATTATCAAAAATGGGTACTTTATTTCATTTGTTTACAGACCAAAATGTCCATCTTTATTCTTCAGATGTGCCACTCCATCAGGAGGTACAGGTAAGGTAGGATTCTACAGCACCTCAAAAAGAGCCATTCAGCAAGTCCAATCAGAGCATCCTGGGCAGTGATATTATTCCACATTTATTGGTGCATAAATACAGTTAGGACTTCAAGCCCTTTCTGGATCTCAGTTGACTGATTACCCTCTTCATAAAAGAGTCCCTATGCACAATCAGAGTGCAGTCCATCTTCCCACGCCTATCATGAAGAGACTGGATGTGTCTTAGTACTTCAAGATGTTTAATTGTACATAAGTAAGATTCTATGATTTCAGAAAAAAATCATAACAAACACAATGAACAAAATAAGATAAAATGACCAAATAACCATAATTTCTGGACTCTGCCATTTCCTCTGATCTCAGCACACAGAGGTGTTCCTCAAATGTATGTCAGAGTCTGTCCACTTGCAGTGCATCACAGTCTTCTCATATTTGGGTGACTGACTCCTAGTGCCATAGACCTGGACAGTCTCATCTAGCACATGGGTCTCCTTCTCAGGGTACTCCTCTGGCTGGGAGTCACAGACAGTATAGAGAATTCACAGCTCAGTCCTACACAGGACACCTTGTTCATAGGGACCAAAATCAGTATTGTCACCTGCTGAGTCTATCTGCCTCTGAATAGAATACAAAGTGTACTGAAGACAAGTTTATTCCTGGTCTCTAAAAGCACTAAGGAATGTGAGGACCACAATATTTCTTATACCCTGTGCCTGATTACACAGTGTCTTTCAATGGATGATGCAGTCCCAATGATCACACCATATGCACTAGTTGAAAACACTTTACAGTGCCTACCATAGTGGTCTGCTCTGTCGGTTAGAGTAGAGCAAACTTCTTCAAGGTAGCTTTTTCATAGTCCCTACACCTTTGGCTGTTGCCACTATGGATGCCTGTGCTATAGGGTACTGTGGGAATTTGGTATATTTTAGCAGGCAGATGGTCCAAGTAATCAGGTCTTTGCAGGAGTCATTTGTACTCATTAGTGTTCTGGAAACATGGCTGTTGTCTGGTATGTCAATAAACAGGGTGGAAGAAGGTGCTGTCTACAGTGTTTGGAAGTGATAAGAATGTGTGAAAAGACTATCTTAACCTATCATTTTCTATTCGATGCACATATTCCTGGTTTAGCTAACTCACTTGTGGTCAGAATCAGCTATTGTCTCTTGATGCTCATGAGTGGTCATTCAGTTTGGGCATTGACAGGCTGTCACTCCTGAAGTGGGAATTCACAGTCTGACTTGTTTGCAGTTCTTACCAAGACTAAGTGCTGGACGTTGTTTTGTGTCATCCCTCCACCCAGCAAATAGAGCAGTGTTAGTCCATGACTGAGAGCTTAGAGGTTGCTTTATGATTTTTCCCCATTTCCTCTGAGAGTGAAGCTCATAGAGGAAGACAGGCTTTCTATGGTCAGGTTCATTTTAGTGGCCCAGTTTTACTGATGGGAAGTGTAGTTTTTACTTCTACAGAAATTCCAAGTAGAACCCCCACCCCCCCCAGACTGTCCTTCCATAAAATCTGTTATCTCACCCTTGAGGGAAGGCAAATACAAACATACAAGCTCTCAAATCAGCTTTGCCATTTCAGTTCTACTGACAATCAGAGAGTAAGGATTTTTGAGTAAGATTATGTCTATTATGTCATCTTTTCATAAGCCTTTCACCCAGAAAATGTAAAAAGATGAAAGCAGTGTGGGCTATATCACTTAACATCGATCCTGTCTCAGTCCCTATTTTTAAATATTTGTAAACATTTTTGACTTGGGACTGAGCTATTTGACACTTAAAGTGCATTTAGTTGCTGTGTTAAGCATCTGTCCTGGGCAGAATTTGCCTTCTTTATCTTTTCTTAAAGTCTGCAAGTCCTTTCTGAAGGCGTCCTCAATTCTGGATCTTTCTGTTAGTGATCTTGTTCCAAGAGATCTGAAAACTAATACTCCTTCCATTTGAACTGACATTTTCTGCAAAGATGAAATTCTTGACATGGACAACACTTTTTTGGTAGCTGTGACTTCCACAAGAATGACCTCTGAACTGCAAGTATTGTGATACTTCCAGGACCATCTCCTCATTTATTACTTACATTGTGGCCGGGTCAGACCTGAGTCAGTCCACTGAACTGCCCTCATTGCCTAACAAGGAGAATTCTTGCTGTGTTTGCTAGTTGACTCAGATGTTAGGGCTGTGAGCTGTAGTTCCTGCAGTACAAGCGGCTGATCCCTCAGTCCTTAGTTGCCTATGATGTGA
Source organism: Protopterus annectens (assembly GCF_019279795.1). Classification (NCBI taxonomy): domain Eukaryota; kingdom Metazoa; phylum Chordata; order Ceratodontiformes; family Protopteridae; genus Protopterus; species Protopterus annectens. The sequence goes on along the minus strand of NC_056726.1, from coordinate 625,158,667 downwards.
CCTTGAGCAAGTCACTTGACCTTCCATGGCTCCATAATTGCCCCTGAAAAGAGATTATCTTCCGGTGGGCCTACCTGGTTTACAAATGGGTATTATTATTACTACATCCATAGGCAAGGTAGAGGGATACCCATTTAATTGTTTCTTATGCCTCCCCAGAAACTAGGAGGAATACTAAGTAAACTCGTTTGGCTCACTGGCTTTCAAATTTCATCTTCTTCATTTAACAAAAGAAGGGGAATAACTGATTGGGTTGCTCAAAGCTCATTTCCCCAGATTTGTCTCTCTTTCAGCTACCTTTTTCCATAAGGATTCATTGAACAACATCTGTCCAGCAGCCTCTTGCACCTAGTGGAGTACCTTTGCAGGACCCTATAACTTGGACATCATCCCCATGTATATGTATTCCTGTGGGACTATAATGGTGAAGGGTATGATCCTATAGACTGGCTACCTGAGAGAGTTAGCTAAGTGAGCTGGCTCAAAAGTTAACAAAGACTGAATTCTCCAAGCAGGTTTAATGTTATAGTACATAACTTTTATTTTCTGTTTCCTTTTTATATAAAATGTTTAAATCTGTGATGTTAACATTTCATCTAAAGTGTTAGGCCATTAATGGATTCCTTATTCTGAAATCCCTGCATTTTTCAATACATTGAATTCAGCCTGTCATCAGATAATCAGTTCTGTAACTGGATGACATCCTACTATTTCTGAACATTTTGTATAATTTCACTAGTACAAATACTGTGCATTCATGAATTTTTAATGAGTTAACCTATGCAGTTATTTATACAGAATGTCACGTTGCTGGTTCTTGCACACTTTTTAGGTAACAACACTCTGTATTCTGCAGTTTCCAACAAAACCATTTGAGTGCTTGTAGCTGGTTTACAACTGATCATTGGAGCCTAATAATTATGTGGAAATTTGCACTAATGGTAATATTAATAATCTTATCTCTAGCTGGTAGGTGACTTATTGCCTTAGCCTTAGACTTGAGACATTATTAAACAGAAATGTTCTTTTTCTCATTTGTGTCTGCCTCCCTTGGGCATGTACGCTGAGATGCATTAAACTATTGCTCTAACACAGAGCTTCAGTTCAGATATTGTGCATTCTAAGTAATTCTCATTCTGTTATTGTCACTGGTGACCCCGTACTCCAGACATACCCTTTAGTCCTTTGAAACAGTGGTAGGTTCAAAATGCAAAGCAGAAGAGGCTTGACAGAGTCATCATTTCTGTGGCATACATGGCTCCCAAGATGTTGAGATTTATCCACTTAGACATATTGTCTCTGAGTTTGTGAAGTAGTTAAGTGAGAGTGAATCATTTTCAGCCATATATTATTTTCCATCTCCAGGATAATCAGATGAACTCTTGTCTGGCATCTGCCTTTTGTGTGTGTGTGTGTGTGTGTGTGTGTGTGTGTGTGTGTGTGTGTGTGTGTGTGTGTGTGTGTGTGTGTGTGTGTGTGTGTGTGTGAGTGTGTGAGTGAGAGAGAGAGAGAGAACCAACAAAATGTCAAGAGAAAAAAATTTGTCAGAATAGCAAATTATCAGAGAGAACTTTCAGACAACAGGTGCAGACTGCCAGGTAGAAACATGTCATGAAGGAATTCCTGAGGGTCTTCTGCATTGCTGTAAGACTACCTACTAGGATTGCTGCTGCTGTCACGCGTTGCTTAAAGGAAAAGCATCAGTAATCATTGTTGTTGCACTATATCCTGAGAATTAATTTAATTTCTGACTTCAAGAGCTCATGCAATATAAAGTTCTATGAAGCTTTTTATAAATTGTACTGCTAAACATAAATAAATGCATATTTAATGTCACAGTTCATCAATACGTGGAATAGGGTACACTAGTTCAAATTCTGAAATGAGGCTGCAATAGATGCCATCCACATTTAAGTGGGACACTTCAAAACAAGTATCCAAGCAAGAAAAAAGAATGAATGAAAATATTTGTAATGCACTTGAATTCATCCTTGCTGCAAGCGAGATTGGGAAAAATGCAGACTTCCAAGCATACCTCTCAACTGTACAGGTTTTCGCAGAATGTCCAGATTTCTGCCTCATATTTTCAGTGTGTTCCCCCTAATATCTGTCCCTTTCTGGCAAATAGCCATGGATTGGAGTCATGAAATAATGACAAACATTTGAGTTTAAGACTTCACACCCTTCTGAAAATTCATGCTAATTCAAAACCTATTTTTCTATCAGCTTTCTAAGTTTGAAAGAGCAATATTTAAAATCTGTCCCTAGTTGGCCCCCCCCATCATTTTAGCCTTTGTCCAGATTTATTGCTCTAAGCGGTTGAGAGGTATGTTTCCAAATAGAAATTGCAATCGTTTCTTAATGCAGTAGCATGGCTCGGCAGCCATGCTTACATCTTGACAGGGTCATAATAAAAAGAATGTTCCCAGGCAACAAAGTAAAAGCAAAAAAAAAAAAGAGATTATGTAGCCTGGAAAATACATAAAATTGCTTTCTATAAATTCCTGAGATAAAAAAATGACAAATGCTGATTAGGTGGCATTATCCATAAAATTACATTACCCTAAAGAGGTGATGTTATTGAAATGTCTTATATGTTTGTCTCCTTTGATGATTATAATCAGCAGGCTGTACAAGCCAAAAGCCACATAGTTTGAACAAATAGTTTCTGACATGGATAATCTTTGGAGGTGGCAAGAATCCTAACCATATAGGAGTAATAGTAACTAAACATGAAAGTGCAGCATTGATTTAAAAAATAGTGTGGATTCTTCATATAACTAAACTACAAGAGCTCCATACACTTTAAGTAAGATGCCAAGGCATTTCTGCTAATTATAGTCTAACATTTAGCTAAGGTATAGTTTTAAAAGGGAGGAACACCCATACAGCCCTTCCTCTACCCCTCAGGTATACACATATCATTTAGTTCAATGTTCTACAACACTGGAACAGTAAGTAAGTAGTTAGGAAACTCAGGGAGGGCACAGTTTCTTTTCAGTACTTTTTGTTTGTGTATATATAAAAACAAATCTGTTTCTGGTTAATACAGGCAGTCTGTTGTGACTCTGATACAGTGTTTGAGACATAGTTTTGCTGCAAACATCCACATTTTTCTTAGACCGTATCCAGAGTGTGATGCATAGTGAAAGCCAAAGTTTAAGTTATATGCAGGTAAGACAAGTACATGACAGCATGTTTGAAAATGGACAAAAGGAAATGTCTAGGTCAACAATCAAGGACATCAGAACTTACCACTGCTCTGTCGTAAATGTAGTCAACTTTTTTAAAAGAAACATTTTCTTCTTACTACTGTCATCAAGGAGTCCTTCCTTCAAGACATCATTGGATAAAACAAGTCACTTACTTTTTTAATCACTTATTTCATTTGTAAACCTTATTTTTGTGATCATTTAAGCTATTCTCCCTATCTTGTCTTACATTTGTTAAGGAAATTTAATATTGAGCAATCACTGTTTTTGTAATATTTTCATCCATTAACACATGCTAGGTCCTTTTCTTCTTCTTCTTCTTTCGCCTTTTCCTGGTTAGGGGTCACAACAGCGGATCATCTGTCCGCTCATGATTGGCAGTGGAGTTTTACAGTGTCGAGTTGCCAGCCCGGCGCCCAACCTTCCACAGAAGGCACACACACACACTCACACCTAGGGCAAATTTAGAGTGTCCAATCCACCTACTGCATGTCTTTTGAAATGTGGGAGGAAACCGGAGCACCCAGAGGAAACCCACGCAACCACAGGGAGGACATGCAGACTCCGCACAGAAGACACCCCAACCGAGAATCGAACCGGAGAACCTCTTGCTGTGAGGCGACAACACTAAGTCCTTTTGTTAATATTAAGTAATAGCTTTATTCCCGTATATAAAAGTCAATATAATGGATCTCTGAGTAGCAAAATTTGCTGCTGACTGTAAACTAGGGGTTGTTATCTGAGTACCCAATGATATGAAGGTAGTCCAGAATGAGCTAGACTATGTCGACAGCTGGTGCAAAGATAATTGCATCAAACTAAATTCCAAAAATATGAAGTATATTCAATTTTATGAAAATAAATGATTTCTTAACCTACTACATAGACAGCTCACCTTTTAAGACTGACAGTGTCATTATATACTTAGGCAGCCTTGTTGATGATTCCCTATAAGAAAATCCTTTTACATGGCATGACTAATAACCAATGACATCTCATCCAGAGCCAAAGAAGTCGTATTTCCACTTGAGTCAGCTCTTACCTGCCCCATTACTGAACATAAGGCAAGTTTAGTATGTAGCTATAGAAACATATCAGATAACCGGACAGTAGTAGCGTAGCTAGAGTGAGGTGAGAAGGGCACCTGCCCTGGACTCACAGTGTTGGGGGGGGGGTGATTAGTGGATCCCGATCTGTAATGCAATAGTGGCTTTTAAAAGCCGGTATTGCATTTGCAGTGAAACTTAAGTGTTGTAGCGCTCCATTTATGATCTAAACTGTAGCAGGGTAGATGGTTACTACAGTTTAAAAGAAAAAAAGTGTCCTTTATTTAACTAAAACCTGAGGGCTGTAGCATTACATGCATTCATAGTATAAACTGTAGCAACTGTTTGCTACATTTATAACAAGTAGTTTGCTACAGTTTATAAGAAGGAATTTCTTTTTTAAAACTAAAACTGGAGTGGCGTAGTGCTCCATGCAGACAAGGTATAAACTGTAACAACTGTTTGCTACATTTGTATTTGTAGTTTGCTACAGTTTATAAGAAGGAATTTCTTTTTGTAAACTAAAACGCATTCAGGGTATAAACTGTAGCAAACAGTCACTACAAAGTGTACCCTGTCTGCAGGGAGTACTGTGGCACTAATGTTTTCTATATAAACTGCAGCAAACTGCTCAGGTCTGACTGTACAGAAACAGGACCTGAATGACTGGGCAGGAAGGGGGTGGGGCATGTTGTGCATCTGGCCACATGTTTGGTATGTGTCGGTAGTGGGAACTTACTTTTTTTTTTTTTTTATTTTTGCTCTTCAGTGGAACAACATGGGAGGGGGATGCATGGCTCTGTAATAAGCCTGTAAGCCAGTTAAGTTTTTTTTTTTGCTCTTCACTTGAAGAGCTAAGTGTTGGGGAGCTGGTTCATAGTACTGGCCAAGGGTGGTGGTTGAACTAGCTATGCTTCTAATGGACAGACCCAAAAGGATTCTAACCAAAAATGTCAAAGGCTTCAAGTACTTCATTTATTCAGAGTGACTGTCAATCCTGTCTCTGTATTTGGTTTCCTATGGACTTCTCAGCATAAAGCTATGTTTGGCCATCTGGCCCATGAAAGACATTATCTCCTAGCATACCTCTCAACCTGCAGACACTGATAATAGACACTAAGGCCATTGAAAAGTAGGAACATATGTTTTATTCTGTTGGTTGCTAAGCACTATAAACCTTACTAAAAATCTTATCCTGTTCTGTCTTAGTTCTGTTGCATTCCACTTGAATGTAGCTGTACTTTTTCATTGATTTATTGTCTGACTGAGTAACTGATTGTGCTGCATTCTGGTTTGTAATAAAATGTGCTACAGACTATAGAACATATATATATATTTATATATGTGTGTGTGTATGTATATATATATATATATATATATATATATATATATATATATATATATATATATATAATCTTGAACTACTGAAATGTCAAATTTCAGTATCTCGAGCCCATAAAGTCGAATCCACAAAACACCGACAGCCCAAAACCATGAAACACAAACCATACACCACACCACACATACACCACAATACCCACACTACAAAAAAAGAAACACACACAAACATAACATCACACATCTACAAACCTGCACTACACTACATATAAGCAGGGGGGCAAGCCTCCCTGCACCACAGCCCCCCACCCCCTTACTTATATATACTAGCTCTGAGATCGCACAAACAGAAAACAACAGTAAACTCACACCCAGACATTCTACAGTCTCTTGCACACACACACACACACACACACACACACACACACACACACACACACACACAAACACCACCACATTCAGCACTTAAACACTCATACTTTTACCTTCCTACCCTAACCCACACGTACAACTTACAAACACACTCACATACACTCAAACACCTCCCCAAAACCCTTACAAAACACTCACTTATCTTAATTTCCACCTAAATCCACACACTACACCGGACACCATCCACGCAATGCACTACATGTCACATAACGTAAAGCCATAACTGCGAATTCGACGATTATGCACTTTTGCTATTTTGAAGATTCAACTTTATGGTCTTGAGATACTGAAATTCAAACTTTCAGTATTTCGAGATTATAAAGTAAATCCATATATATTATATATCTATATCTATATCTATATATATATATATATATATATATATATATATATATATAGATAGATATATAGATATATAGATATATATATATATATATATATATATATATACGTCCACTGAAGTAAATAAAGTAAAAAATACACATGCTAAAATAAAAAAGCCCACTTTACAACATGAGGACATAATTATAACAAACAGAAATGGTAAAAAATACTTTCCACTTGATCTTTAAGCTTGTTTATAAGCCACAGTGAACTTCTATTGGATATTAATCTCTAAGAGAAAAAAAACACTGTTTTAACATAGTAGTTGGAAATTTACTAGAGCTACTATGGAATTACCTGCTGTACTTACTGTGAATCAATACTGAGATGGTGGTGCTGTGGTAGTGTTGTCACCTCACAGTAAGATATTGTCCTGTTCGATTCTCAGCTAAAGCGTGTTCTGTGTGGAAACATGCAAGAATGGGCATACCTTCGTTGAAGGTTGTGCATCAGGGCTGGTAACCCGGTATGTAAAAATCTACTGCCAATCATTAGCAGACTTCCATTCCAGAGCGGAGTTCCACTGTGGTGACCCCTGACCGGGAAAAGCCGAAAGATACAACTTACTATGAATCAATTTTTCAGCTGTGATTTACTCAGTAAGGTATCATGTGTATCATCAGAAACATTTCTGCTAAGAAGAGTCTGAAAGAATGGGATACTATGGGCATTGCTTGAAATTTTGCAGGTATGTCTGTTAAAAGCATATCAATAATTGTACTTGTTCCCTTTTTTGATAGGTCTGGTGCTGGTGTTATAAAACATTCAAATATATATTAAACAACAGACCTGATATTTAAGAGCTGAAGCGTAGGGAGTGTGTTACTGTGAAACCATACCAATAGGATGAATAAGTCAGCAAAAGATGACCAATGGGGAAAAACCTAAAAATGAGCTCACCGGCTGTCAAAAACAAACAAAAGAATGGTCATTCTATTGGGGATGAGCTTTATACAAAGTGGGGCGAATAAAAAAAATCCTGATGGGGTCTTAAGGTAACAAAATGGCTGGAAAAATACACTTGGTATTACTATCATGGAAGCAAATCAAGGACTATCCAAGAAGTAACAAGTTTGGTACCAGCAGGAATATCCATTAACTACCTGGGCTCTGTGTATTAGTTGAGTAAAAGTTCCTTTATGGGGGAACACTCTGGGGTAATGTAGCTTGGAATGTGCTGTGAGATTGACTGAGAGGTGAACTGCAGAGAAATAGTCACAGAACTGCCATGCCCCCCCCCCCCAGAAAAAATCAACCATCTCTGTTATCTGTTCTGCTGAAATCATGAAAAATGTATTGGGGGATTGGAAGCGAAAACTCATTCAACAAGGCTGGAACTCTGTCATTGGTATACTGGACAAGGTGCAAGGCATCACTGAAAATGCTTAAAAAGACACTGATCACAACAGAGCAAAATGGTTAGCAAGAGAAGCTGTAAGGAGTCATTCCAGTGTACTACTCAGCGTGGTTAAAAAGAGCTCTAAATTAATCATACCAAAGAGATGACTAATAAGAGTCTGTCACGAGATGTTTCAATCAGGGTTCCTCCTATTAAAAACTTTTGAGGAGAGGACTTTCAGTCAGATGCTGGGAGGAGGAGAAGAAGCAGCTGCTTCAATAGTCATGACCCAGGTTTCCAGCAATCCATCAATATGATAGAAGTTTCTCTCTGCTGTCTGCCCGTTGTAAGTACATGTTGAGAATCCATCAAGTAGGAACAGGAAAAAAACGAGAACAGCAGTAAAAACGAGAGCAAAAAGGGGGGGGGGGAGCACTTGAACAAAAGGTGTCTTTGTGTGTCTGCTCTAACAGGAGTGAGTATGAAAAGCAGATGGTATGGGAGTTTAGTGGCCAAAGACCCAGAAAGAGAAAGGGTCAGACTACTGAAGTAATTAACATAGTGCCAAGATCTGTGGCTTGTTTAGCTTTCTCTCTATCAGGCTTTGAGACTTTATCTAATCATGCATGTACGTATGTACATATGTATGCATTTAGTTATGCATTTAATCATGCATATACGTATGTATATATATATATATATATATATATATATATATATATATATATATATATATATATATATATATATATATATATATATATAGGTCCCCTTCAAAACATCTAAAACCCATAACATCTAATTTCATATAATTTCATAACATTGAGACCAGAACATCTAAAACCCAAAACATCTAAAACCCATAACACTGAATTTCTTTTCATCTAAAAGTACAAATCGCATGAAAATAACATCCCCTCCACATATAACAACATATAATGACACCAAACTACCAAACACACTTTTTACTACGTTTCTGCAGAGGGGCTTGATAAAATGGGGTTAGGAAATTAACTTTTTCCCACTGTAGTGTGATCTTAGAATTGGTATATTTAATTTATGGGGGGGGGAGTCCCCCACATGGGGGGTGCAGAAAT